>NC_079208.1:16248118-16548118 GCF_026745355.1 Beta vulgaris subsp. vulgaris
ATCATTTAAAACAGTCAGGCGGTCACAACATAGGTGACTCTTGCGTGTCCCGTATCATAAAACAGTCAGGCGGTCACAACATAGGTGACACTTGTGGTGCCCGTATCATAAAACAGTCAGGAGATCACAACATAAGTGACACTTGCGGTGCCCGTATCATACTGCCATGAACCATCTTTCGCTGTACTTTATCATGTTTCGTCTCTTATTACAAATCCTAATTACATTACCTCATTGTAATCAAAATCATGAAACATCATTAAAAATCATAGTGTCATCATTCTCATATTTTCATAAACATCTAAATTATTTCATATCATCGAAAATCATCATAATCATAAAACATTTCACATCCCACAATCCATACATCAACAACGTAGTGCGAGATACCATAAAACATCATTCGAAAGGGATTGTGGGTGTTAGAAGTAGACGTTACCTGAATTCCAGCTTAATAACCTTGATAGCCGGGGAGGCTTGTAATATCCTTTATCTTCCTTAATCTATTCAAGAATAATTTTATTAATGAACGTTTCGTTATTTAGCCATTAAGCCTAAATATTAGTTAGCGCTTATTAAGGTCATAGCGGTCATTATAACGTCGTAAAGGTCTCCTTAAAGGTCATTATTTCTTAATCGTTAATAACTTTTTAATTAAGGTTACTCTTTAACAACTAATTAATGAAATAACTCATTTACCTATACTTTTAGAATTATCGAAACATTAAAGTTATATTACTACATATTATATAACCTTTCGAAAACATAACATTATTCTACTTCATAGTTAATAACTAATTAGTTGTTCATTAATAAATTAATTAAGTTTAAAATTATAATAGATCCATTAACATTATTTTAATATTATTTAGTCATTTAAAACTAACAAGTCAAGTAACTAATTATTATAAGTGAACTTAAGGATTAGTGAAGTACTCATAACTTAAACTCAATTATAAACAACAAGCTTAATGAATTATTTTTAATTAGTTTTAATTAACTCAAGCGACTTAGTTATTAGGAATCATAGCCCAAACATAGTTTTAGTAATTAAGTTAAGTGGTTTAATGAAACTAACTAAATCAGTCCACTAAAGCTCAATATATTAAAACAACAAGATTAACTTAAATGATTTAGCTAAGTAAATCAGATCATAAGCCCAACATTATACTTAACTTAATAATTAAACTAACATAACTTAATAAAATACTAAATCAGCTTTAGTTTAACTCAATTAGCCCATATAATACTAAGTAACTTAGCTAATACTATAAAAATTCAGATTTGAGCCCAGTTTATGTACATGCAACACATGAATTGAGTTGGTTTAACTAATGTAAATCTTGTTCCTTTAGGCCCAACTTAAACTAATTAACACTAGGTAGTAATTTGGGATTGTATTAACATAAACTAAAGAAATCAGAAATTTTAAAAAAAAAAACAAAACATCACCTCTGTTACTAGGAGCACGGAGAACGAAATCGTGGCAGAGGTGGGATGCCGACTCCGGTGAACGGCGTCGAGCAGCAGCAGCGTCGATCTCCGAAGGGGTCGCGCGTGGGTCGTCGGTGGTGCTGCGCGTCAGCAGTACGCGAAGAAGAAGAGGGGTGAGAGAGAGAGCGCGCGAGGAGGAGAGAGAGTGAGCTAGTGTTGGCGCCGCGGATCTCCGGCGAGCTGCGCAGGTGGCCGGCGAGGTGAGGGCGCGACTAAGCGTGGCGCGGGACCGGCGTCGCGCGATCGGTGGACGGTTGTGATGGGCGCAACAGAGGAGAGAAAGAGAAGAAATTTGGGGTTTTCTTTTTGGGTTTCTTTTAGTTACAATTTTTCCGGCGATTATTGACTGAATTTCTAATTAGTGAGAGAAGAGATGATGAAGGTTGTTGTTGGTGTGTTCTTGGTATTGAATCCATGACTATTTATAGGGAAATTGGGAGTTAAAAATCAGTGGTTGGGAGGGAGATGGTGAAGTAAATAATCTGAATTTGTTAACTTGAAGAAGCAATGGTGATGGATTGGTGACAGATTTTGACTGAAGAAGAAGAAGAGAGTGAAGGCATGAGTGCCAAATGGACATGGTAGGGTGAGGAAGAAGGCACCATTAATGGGGATTGACCATAGCTTCCTCTTTTTCTTTTTCCCTTTTTGTTTCCCAACCAAAAATCAGAAATATTTCCACACTATCACTTATAAACGTGACTTAGTAAAATTTTGGGTGAAATGTTGACATTTAGTACTTTAAGTGAATTATCAACTATATTAGCCTTCTTGTTTAATTGATGAAATCGTAAATTATAAATTATCGTCATAATGTAAGTTGGTAAACTTTTATGTTCAAATTCTATAATCAGTTTATCATACGTTGCTTAATTAGTGGAAACGAGAAAAAGAAAATGTTCTAATTACATTACTATGTTAATTATTCACTTAAATATGTTTAAGATTTTTAGGATATTACAGGAAGAAAATTGAAGAATCTATGGAGATGGAAGTAGAGGAACCACATGCAAATAGTGAGGGGGAATCGACGGTTCCTGTGAGAGGACCAACCAAAGTTGCAAAACGAAAATCCACTACAACTAGGTATGTTCATGGTTTATGCATTGATATTTCTTGGTGTAATTAGAAGGTTAATTTTCGTCAATTGCTTAATATGATTAAGTTTCAAGGTTGTGAACATCTTTTTGAAAATTGTTATGGACAAAGTTTAATCACTAGTGGAAAAAAGCAGAAGGGCTGCGCTGAAAATGCCATGTAGGGCTGCGCTTTTTGACAGCAGCCCTTTCCATAGCAGCCCTTCACTATTCAAGTAGGGCTGCGCTAGACAAGCGCAGCCCTTCACTAGGAAGGGCTGCGCTTTTTTGTAAAAGGCGCAACCCTTCAAGCTTAGAAGGGCTGCGCTTTTAAGTCAAAAGCGCAGCCCTTCTAAGCTAGAAGGGTTGCGCCTTCTACACTAGCGCAGCCCTTCTAAGCTCAGAAGCGCTGCGCTAGTTGGAACTAGCGCAGCCCTTCTTTAGTAGAAGGGTTGCGCTAGTTCCAACTAGCGCAGCCCTTCACTGATCAATTTTTTTTTTTTTTTTGCAGCACAGCAGCATCCTGCATATGCATCACAGCAGCATCCTGCAGCCCCCACCACCCAACCACCCTGCCCACCCTCACTCACCCACTGCCCTACCACACTCACTCCCACACCCTCACACCTACCCTGCCCACCTCAATGTTCCACTGCCCCAATGCACAGCCCCCCCACCCCATGCAAGCCTCCCACTGCCCGACCCCACTGCTCCCTTCCCAGCCCCACTGCCCCACCTGCACCCCCATCCATAGCCACCCACCCCACCACCCCACCCCACCCAAAACTCCTTGGACAAAAAAAAAGCGCAAATTAAAATACGATAATATATGACAAGTGGAGAAAGGTTATAATTAACTTCATATATATTTAATAATGTAAAAAGTGTACATATGATTGATAGAAACTTTTACATTCGGGCTAAATTCATCCTAAGCAATCATCGGTAATGTGGGACGCCAACTTATCCCGAACTTCATCAATTTCTTCTTTGGTGAAGTTCCTCAAACGTGGTGTGGAATTCGCATAAACCTTGCAAAACAACCAAGGAATAAACACACATATAAGAATTCATCATTTTACCGTAGTTAGTACTTCTAAAAATACATATACTTCCCGAAATTCAATTTCATCAAATGCAAGCCTAAAAGTCTACACACTAGTTATAATATATCTCATATAATCATGTTCAAAGAATTTGGGGTTAAATACTCATAAGTACATTTTGGGAGCGAAAAGGCCAAAATAGGCCGGAAATGACCTTTTCGTTCCCAAAATGCAACCAACAACAAATTAATGCCTAACAATCCACATACTAGTTATATTATGCCTCATATAATCATGTTCAAAGAGAATTTGGGGTTAAATCACTTCATAAGTACATTTTGGGAGCGAAAAGGCCAAAATAGGCCAAAATAGGCCGGAAATGGCCTTTTCGTTCCCGAAATGCAACCAACAAACATGCAAGCCTAAGAATCTACATACTAGTTATATTATGCCTCATATAATCATGTTCAAAGAGAATTTGATGTTAAATCACTTCATAACTACATTTTGAGGCCTAAAAGGTCAAAATAGGCCGGAAATGCAACAAACAACAATTGGAAACCTAAAAGTTACATACCTTTCGAAGATCACCAACATCTTTGCAATAGTTGACGATATCGAGCATGAACCTCATGACGTAATACCCACACGCAAGTCCACCTTCTTGTACCGGACACTAAAATTCACCAAAGATGCAATAAATGACATGTTAGATGTGTATTATGTGTTTCTATTTTTTGGATGCAAAAAATTACTCATGCTACCTCGACTAAATACCAAACAGGAGGTTTTCCTTGTCGAAGTCCAGATGCACTACGCTTCTTCGTCACACTACATCAACAGATTATTATAAGATTAGATGTACATTTAATATTTAATAAGCTAAGTGTGCATATAGTTTCGATTAGGCTACCTATTTAACAATGATTTGACTAGTAAGGACGTATTGTTCCTTTACGCAAAGAATCAAAGTGGTAGACTTCGTTACGTGACAAACATATTGCAATCAGTGTCCAATGGTTCCTACAACAATAAAAATGTTATTCTTATCATAGAACAACTAATTAATTAGAAAGTGAGTTTAAGAAGCATACGATTCAATGTAAGGAAGAAGAATGATCTTATATCCAATACGAGAACATGCGTTCAAAGATTCCTTGAGATATGCTTTCACCTCCTCTTCGTTTTGTACGCAACTGTCGTCTCGTACAAAGCTTGGACATAACCAACCAAACATTGGCTGACTAGATCGCCTCAAATCATTGTATAATAGCCTGAGAATTCATATTGATACAAATAAAACTTACTTATTATAGAAGTTATTATTAGTTGGATTGAATACTACTTAATTAAGGCATATATGATATTTATTAATTTAAATATACTAATAAAGTATTACCTCATGAATGTTTGTATCATGGAAACATTCAACTCGTCCCCAAGTAAGAATTCTTTGATATCAACCTTAAAAGAAAGGTCGATGTTTCCTCAATGTAGTGGAATTGGTGGTCCGACAACTTAATCTCAATCATTGCTTCATCGTCTGCATCGCTAACGCACTCATGTAGCCAGAAGCACGGTTGAGTAAGGCCTTGCACCACCTCCATATCCGTAATGAGTGGAGACTTTGCCGTAGAAACATTTACTTGGGCACGTCGGCCTCCCTGAGGTGAAGCTACCTTCTTTCCCTTCCTGTCGGCCTTCCCCGAACATAGTAATTAGTTAAATTAAAAGATATTACTGACAATCATATATAGGAACTATAAAAGAAAACTATATATCTATATAACTTATGTTAGACATTGTACATGATCTGATAACCGCACCAATGCACGCGGCCATAAAATATAACTGCCAAGGGCATCAGACAATAACTGTACACCATCTCCTGCATTCGGCAGCGGAAGAGGAAATGCTTCGAAACCGGGCACAATGTCTGAAACGCTGACCACATAGTGAATATCAGCGACTGGTGGTTGTGCAATCGTACCCGGTCCCTAGGGGGCTGTACAGATCCATAAGCCACGATAATGAAACTACCATGACCATCTCCTTGATTTAGTAGCTCACATGGTGTCTCTACCTTTAAAAAAAAACTCTATTCATAGTTAGTCTATGAAACAACATATTTAAGAACAATAGTTGTGATATTAAATGATTACCGTGAACTCCGGATATGGATGAGGCTGCGTAGGAACAGGCTGCGCAGGAACACCGCCCTGCGGGAAAGCACCAAAAGTCGGTAAGCCCATCTGCGCCAAAATGGCGTTGAAATTCTGAGTCATCTCCGCTCTCAGCTCCTCCCGAAGCTCGGCTTTCATAGCCTCCACATCTATGGCAGCTGCTGAATTGACACTAGAGGCACTGGATCTTGACGTAGAGGTGTATTGATCACCATACACCTTTCTCACCCCGAGGCGGACACCTCCTACGCCCCTCACACGTCCATACTGGTCCCGTCCTAGAGTCTCGTGTAAGGCATCAACTTGTCCTCTAGGAGTGAACTCACCAGTTGCCTCCTTTTCCTTCAAGCCAATCTGCATAAGGATAAGAGAGAAATACTCGTGAGCGCACAAGTTATATTATTATGTAAACCTTATCAAAAACTTATAATATGTACTTACAATGGCATTAGCTATCTGTTTTGTTGCGGGATCAGGTATGACTCTCTGTCCCTTTGCATCAACCCCATGCATGGAACACCACCAATCGAGCGCTCTATCTGGTTGCCGCTGTGCAACTGTCGTCGTAGAGCTAGTGCCCGATGCCGTGGTCGACGCAATCGTGGGGTAATGGTTGTACATCCACGATTCTCTCGCCTGACCATACGACTGAGCACCCAGATGGTGATAGTGCTTCCTAGCTTTTGCATTCGCGCTATTTTTCTCACGAGATGCCTGAAACACACAATATAAACAAAGGTTAGATATGATGTTATACAATAATATTGGATCTAAAAGTATTTAATCTTAGCTAGTAAAAAATTCTTACAATAGCTTTGGGTTGTTTTTTGTTTGACAAATGCATACCACTCCTCGGCTGTGATATGCCTCCATATCTGATATGGAAGCTTGGAGGGCTCCTCAAATGATGTGCCCTGTGAACCTCAGAAGAAGGTGTTGCTCCCCGTCGTAGATCTTCTTCTTCTTTGTTCCCCCGACTTTTCTCCTCTTCGTGATCCACCCCGACACTAGCTTGGCCTTGAAGTCTCGGAACCCTGGGCAACCGCGGATAGAAACAAATCTCTCTTCGCTTCATCATTTGGAATATTGAATTGATTCTACAAAGAACGCATTTCACAAATTAGTAAATATTACATAGTATATTTAACTAAAGTGTTAAGATTCTAAACGTAAATGTACGCGAATCTTACCATAGTATCTTCCCAAATCATCTTCTTCAAAGTCTCGGGGACCTCTTTCCATGAGTGGAGAATGGAGAGCTTATGCATGCAAATCCCAACTTGCATGGCATACTTTTGACGCCACTTTCCACAAGGTTGCCCCAAATCATCGTAATCCAAAGTCATTAGGGTGTGTTTCCCTAGTGACTTTGTAGGTCCCCTTCCTTTCCTCTTTTTCGTGTCCAAGTTCTTACTTGGCTTTTGTAAACCTTTTTCTTCACGGCGAGCCATAACCAATTGTCGTTGTTCCTTTCTCTGATCGTAACACTCATCCTCGGTAGTGTGTTCCGCACTCGTATCCGTATGCACCTCCGCCATGTCCCTGAAATTGTACAAAAACAAACGCATTAAAAAAAATTAAACATTTACGGCGGGAGGGGGTGGTGTAGTGGGGATGGGGTGGTGCAGTGGTAGGGGGGCAGCAGAGGTGGGGGGGGGAGGTCAGCAGGCAGGGGGGGGGAGGGGAGGGGGCAGCAGCAGTAGGGGGAGGGAGGGGCAGCAGTAGGGGTGGGGGGGGCTGCTGTGTGCAGGGAGGGAGGGGGGCTACGTGGGGAGGGGTGGGGGAGGGGCAGCATGGGGTGGGGGGGCAGCATGGGGTGGGGGAGGGGCAGCAGAGGGTGGGGAGGGGGCAGCAGAGGGTGGGGGAGGGGCAGTAGAGGTGGGGAGGGCAGTGAGGGAGGGAGGGGGCAGCAGAGGGAGGGAGGGGGCAGCAGAGGGGGGGAGGGGCAGCAGAGGGTGGGAGGGCAGCAGAGGGAGGGGAGGGGCTGCAGAGGGAGGGAGGAGGGCTGCGGTAGGGGGAGGGAGGTCAGCAGGCAGGGGGTGGGGAGGGGGCAGCAGTAGGGGGAGGGGAGGGTAGCAGTAGGGGGGGGAGAGGGGGCAGCAGATGTAGGGGGATGGGGAGGGCAGCAGTAGGGGGTCGGGAGGGGGGGAGCAGATGTAGGGGGAGGGGGAGGGCAGCTGTAGGGGGTGGGGGAGGGGGGCAGCAGCAGCAGGGGGAGGGGGAGGGCAGCAAGCAGGGGAAATGGCCTTTTGGGAGCGAAATAGGCCGGAAATGGCCTTTTCGTTCCCGAAATGCAACCAACAACAAATTAACGCCTAACAATCTACATACTAGTTACATTATACATCATATAATCATGTTCAAAAAAAATTTGGGGTTAAATCACTCGATAAGTACGATTTGGGAGCGAAAAGGCCACTATAGGCCGAAATAGGCCGGAAATGGCCTTTTCGTTCCCGAAATGCAACCGACAACAAATTAACGCCTAACAATCTACATACTAGTTACATTATACATCATATAATCATGTTCAAAAAAAATTTGGGGTTAAATCACACGATAAGTACGATTTGGGAGCGAAAAGGCCAAAATAGGCCAAATAGGCCGGAAATGGCCTTTTCGTTCCCGAAATGCAACCAACAACAAATTAAGCCTAACAATCTACATACTAGTTACATTATACATCATATAATCATGTTCAAAAAAATTTGGGTTAAATCACTCGATAAGTACGATTTGGGAGCGAAAAGGCCAAAATAGGCCAAAATAGGTCGGAAATGGCTTTTTCGTTCCCGAAATGCAACCAACAACAAATTAAAGTCTAACAATCTATATACTAGTTACATTATACATCATATAATCATGTTCAAAAAAATTTGGGTTAAATCATCGATAAGTACATTTGGGAGCGAAAAGGCCAAAATAGGCCGAAATAGGCCGGAAATGGCCTTTTCGTTCCCGAAATGCAACCACAACAAATTAAAGCCTAAATCTACATACTAGTTACATATTAACATATAATCATGTTCAAAAAAATTTGGGTTAAATCACTCGATAAGTACATTTGGGAGCGAAAAGGCCAAAATAGGCCGAAATAGGCCGGAAATGGCCTTTTCGTTCCCGAAATGCAACCAACAAATTAAGCCAAAATCTACATACTAGTTACATTATACATCATATAATCATGTTCAAAAAAATTTGGGGTTAAATCATCATAAGTACGATTTGGGAGCGAAAAGGCCAAAATAGGCCGAAATTGGAGAAATTACACACCTGAGTTTATGTCTCATGATTTATTGACTTCCGCCGTTTCTTAGGATCCTCAAGTACATGTATCCCTTCCGTGTGATCTACACGCATATAGTTCTCCGACATATTTACATCATCTTCCACAAATTTCAGG
Source organism: Beta vulgaris subsp. vulgaris (assembly GCF_026745355.1). Taxonomy (NCBI): domain Eukaryota; kingdom Viridiplantae; phylum Streptophyta; class Magnoliopsida; order Caryophyllales; family Amaranthaceae; genus Beta; species Beta vulgaris. The sequence continues at coordinate 16,257,321 of NC_079208.1, forward strand.
ATAGGTAAAAGGGGGGAGGTCCTCAAATGCATCATATTCTTCCTCATTATCAACATCACCAATACCGAGGATACTCCTTTTACCAGGTACAACAATTGACCACTTATGATCAGCAGGATCAGTTACAAAAAATACTTGCTTGACTTGTGATGCAATTACAAATGGCTCCTCAGTTTCACGTAGACGACTAAGGTCAACAAGAGTGAAACCGCAAGGATCATCGTTTCTTACACAACGTCGATTATTGTCAACCCACGTGCAACACAAGAGGCAAATATTAAAAGTACAGTAGTCCAGCTCCCATATTTCTTGTATTCGCCCATAATAGTTGCTTTCAGCATGTACAGGCGACTTATCTTTCGAGCTTGCATATTGTGTAGACGACGCCACAAGTGAAACACCACTATTTTGTTGCGATCTTGACTTGAGATCTTGACGTTCAGTCCAAAACGTATACCCATTAATATCATAACCCTCATAAGAGCGTACAGCTTCACGAGGACCAAATGCTAACCACTTGACTGTTTCAGGAACACTTTCATCCAAATCATTGAGTACTCGTTTATGAAACCAATCAATGAAAGTCTTGTTATGCATTTGCGTCAATGCCCTCACTCCTTTTCCAGGATTGCTAACACGTAATTCCTCCATATGTTCACTTAAATAAGGATGGACATCTGGTACGTGATGCAATACAAATAAGTGAGCTTGTTTACGCTTTTCTACGGAAGGTGTGATCAATTTTGAACCAATTGTACCCTTGCCCTCAAGTCTGCCCTCGTGTCGGGATGTCGGAAGTCCAACAGGATCAACACTAGCAAAATACTCAGCCACAAAATTACTGATCTCTTCACCCACAATCCCTTGAATTATACTACCTTCTGGTTGTGCAGGATTCCGAACTTTATCCTTCAAAGTTCCCATATATCTCTCAAAAGGATAGCACCACCTCAAAAACACTGGACCACACAGCTTAATTTCTCGAACTAGATGGACAATGAGATGGACCATAATGTCAAAGAATGCGGGGGGGGAATACATCTAAATTTGCATAGAGTTTCAACTACTCTGGACTGCAAGGAATCGAGGGTCGACGGGTCTAGGACTTTGCTGCAGATTGAATGAAAAAATGAACACAGTTCTGTAATGGTGTGCCTCACATGCTTTGGAAGTATCCCACGAATTGCAATCGGTAAGAATACTTGCATCATGACATGACAATCGTGCGATTTCATACTCGATAACTTCAACTCACCATTTAAGGTAACAAAGCGCTTCATATTCGATGAGTAGCCAGTAGGGACCTTAATGCCATACAATGACTCGCAAAAAATCCGTTTCTCTGCACGCGACATCGTGTAGCAAGCTGGTGGCAAATAATTCTTCTCCGAATCCTCCACCTTTTTACTTTTCTGAGTTTCATCATCAACCCTTTCCTCCCCTCTTTTCTTCTTCCTTCCGTCCCTTTTCTGAGCCCACAACTCTGGTCGAATCCCCTCTTTTTCCAAGTAAAGTCGTGACGCCTTAACATCTTTTGTCTTGCCCGGAATATTCATAAGTGTCGCGATAATAGCTTCACAAACATTCTTCTCTATGTGCATGACATCCAAACAATGTCTGACCTTTAGATCTTTCCAATATGGGAGTTTCCAAAAAATGGACTGTTTTTTCCATAATCCTGTAGGTCTATCAACCTCACTAGCAGGTTTACCAAAGACTGTTTCAATGCCCTTCACCTGATTATAAACTTCAGTACCAGTTAATGGTCTATGAGCAACTTCTTCTTCAACCGTCCCATCGAATGCCTTCTTCTTAAACCGATAGGGATGGTCGCGGCTGAGGAGCCTTCGTGTGCGCATATACACATGTTTGCAGCCCTTAAGGTGTGTAGATTTCATGTCATCTAAACAAATCGGGCAAGGTTGTTTTCCTTTAGTCTTATACCCAGATAAGTTCCCATAAGCTGGATAATCGTTCATAGTACAAAAAAGCATGGCACGCAGAGTGAACATCTCATTAGCATACGCATCAAATACTAACACTCCTTCGTTCCACATCTTCTGTAAATCTTCAACAAGCGGCTGAAGGTATACATCTATGTCATTTCCAGGTTGTTTGGGCCCCGATATAAGAAGCGACAACATCATGTACTTGCGTTTCATGCACAACCAAGGAGGCAAGTTGTAAACCACTAAAACTACTGGCCATGTACTATGCTGCGAGCTGAGATTGCCAAAAGGGTTCATGCCATCCGTACATAATCCAAGCCTCAGATTCCTATCCTCATTACCAAATGACTTATGCACCCTGTCGATAGTTTTCCACTCAGGCGAATCAGCCGGATGCTTGAGCAGACCGTCTTTCTTCCTACGATCTGCATGCCACCTCAAATTCTTCGCATCTCCTTTAATTGAGAACATGCGCTTAAATCTAGGTATTATGGGTAGATACCACAACACCTTGGCTGGTGGTCCTTCACTACCTCCAGCTCCTTCACGCTTGTACCTCGACAATCCACAACGTGGACACTCATGTAAATGCTCATACTCATTACGATAAAGCACACAATCGTTAGGACAAGCATGTATCCGCTCGTACTCTAAACCCAAAGGACACATCAGCTTCTTCGCATAATAGTACGACTTTGGCAGTTCATTTCCATCAGGGAGCATCTCAGCTAAAACTTCCAACAACGATGTGAAACTAGAGTCCGTCCAACCAGCGTTCGACTTAATGTTGAACAGTGTTACCACCCGAAAAGTTTGGTGTACTTTGTACAACCTGGATACAACGGCTTTTCAGCAGCCTGAGACATAGACTCAAAAATACGAGGTCGTCTACACGACTGATCTTCAACCTCGTGTATCATCTCGTCTACCCGATCCCTATCATCATCTCCAAATTCATCATCCAAATTCTCATCCCCTAACTCATCATCATCCTTCTTTTTTCTTCACATACATCATTCTTTACTCCAGAGCTTCCCATATACCTCCCCTGCTCACCATGCCAAATCCATACGTGGTATTGAGGCCTAAACCCACGGCGAAAGACATGCTCCCTAACCACATGTATACTACTAACCTTGCTCACATTTCTACAATCCAAACAAGGACAATAAAAGTCGACTGCTCCAGAGGATGTTTGATATTCTAATGCACTTCTACAGAATTCCAGACCCCATTCACAAACTCAATCGATTCACGACTACCATACATCCAAGTACGATCCATCTCATTCAAGAAGACCACCTCTAATAATTAAACACAACATTCATTATAATGCATCAATCATTATTAAAGTACACACACTCACATATTCAAATCACACACGTATACAACAAGCTAAGATAGTCACATGTTCAATTGTATGCATGCAGTCAAAGGTCCTTATCACTCCAACCTAACCCATCCTTGGACGTCTAATCTCACTAGTGAATATATGCCAACTTTTCAATTCTAAGGAAAATCCGGCAGCATTTCCCTACAGTTCTCCAAGTACACAATGTAGATAATTGCTTATCTACATATGTACCCAGAGAACAATGTAGCGAAAACGATAAGCCAAGATTTTCCTCAGAATTGAAAAGAAGACACACATTCACCACCTAAGTGAGATCAAACGTCCAAGAACAGTCCCAAACCGGGGACTATTCAAGACTTACCCTAATGAGTAAGTCTTGAACGGGTATCTAGGCATATATGATGATGATTCAAACAATTTGTAGATTTCATATATAGCTAAATCACATTGCGTTTTCATACAATCTCATATCAACAAATAATATATATATATACATTATAAAAAATACATATACATTCAATAAATTATCAACTTTGTCTACATGTTAAACTATCTATTAGTTACCTCTTAACACCAACGACGAGCAATGAAGAGAAAAGAGCTACTTGGGACTTTATTTGCCTTCCTTAGCCTCTTCTTCCTACAATTGACAAAACCCACATTGCACATTAATCATTTAATTCAATTAAGAAAAACAAAAGTAACTTAAAAACAAAATTAATTCATACCTAAATAACCATTCAAAGGGGGAAGAAATGAGAAGAGAAGAGAGAGGGTAGTGGTGATGGTGGAGAAGAGAAGAGAAGAGAAGTGTAAGTCGCGCAATGTGGGTGGCGCGCAAGGTGGTGGCGGAACCACAATGTGGTGGAGAAGAAATGGAAGAAATGGCGCGCAAGGTGATGGTGGAGAAGAAATTGTGGTGGGCGGCAGTGGTGGAGAAGAAATGTTGTGGTGGTGGGTAGTGGTGTCGCACAAAGTGGTGGAGCAATGTGGGTGGTGGTGGTGTGTCGAATTAGGGCTCGCAAGGTGGTGGTGGTGCACTCGGTTTTTCGCACAATGTGGTGAAAGAAGTGAAAGAGGGAAATTGGGAAGGAGTATAGGGCGCGCATAGTAAGTATCGAAAAAAAGAGCACAGCTAGTAGGGCTGCGCTAGTTTCAAAAAAGCGCAGCCCCACCTAGAGAAGGGCTACGCCTTTTAAAAAAGCGCAGCCCTTCACCTAGAGAAGGGCTGCGCTTTTTTAAAAAGCGCAACCCTTCACCTAGAGAAGGGCTGCGCTTTTTTAAAAAGCGCAGCCCTTCTCTAGGTAGGGCTGCGCATTTTCAAAAAAGCGCAGCCCTTCAACAATAGGGCTGCGCCTTTTTAAAAAGCGCAGCCCTACTTGCGCAGCCCTTCTGCTTTTTTCCCCTAGTGAATTCCCAAACTTATGGATGAATTTTGTGAGAATTTTTCCATTAATGAAGAAGGAAATTATTCTACACTTGTGAAGGGAACCCAAATTGACTTTAATTCTGAATGTCTGGAAAAATTACTCGATGTTCCTGTGAGGGGAACCGATGTATATTTTAATAAACAAAGAGGCTCTTATCCATTTTTTGATATTTCTTTTGATGAGTTGATTGTGAAGTATGGTGGAAAAAGGGCACTACATTTCTTGATCATAATCTTCTTTCTCCTACCACAAAATTTCTTCCACATATAAAGAAAGATCTTACCTCGTCTCTCTAAACGTGCTCAAGTTAGCATGTTAGACTTAATCTACATTCTTTGCTAGCCTCTCATAAACACATAAATTTTCCCTCCTTGATGATTCAACATATGAGTCATTTCATTGAGAATGGATTTGTTGTTGGTTATGGTGCCCTAATAACCGAAATATTAATCAAGTTTAATGTGAAGATTTCGGGGTTCCTAATATTGGTGTGTCTACGGGAAATATGTTAAATGTTCGTGCTTTGAACAATTTAAATGTGTGTGTTGTGAATGGGGAGTGTAAAAAGGAAGGCTAATATTGATGATGATGAGGATGATGAAGAATGTGATGAGGTGGAAGAAGAAGAGCTCGAAATTGAAGTTGAGAAGGAAAAAGAAAAGGAACAAAAGAAAACAGAAAAAATAGAAAAAGAAAAAGAGAAGAAAAATGAAAAAGAAAAACAAAAAGCAAAAGAGAAGGGGAAGAAGGTGGTTGAAAAGATGGTGAAACCGGTTGTGAGAGTAACTCGAACTACTCAAAGAGTTCGAAACTTGAAAGTGTTAAACTCTCCTTCGCATGATGAGGAAGAAATTTAATGATGATGAAGTGAGTGTGATTACAAAGGAAGCATATGATGCTTGTATTCCTCCTTCAAGGGAACAGTCTCCTGTTCCTATGGATACCATACCTCCTTCTACTTCATCTCCACCAAAATCTGCCTCTCGATCTCCTATTGCACCACAAAATACTCCCATCCCTCCTTCTACCAAATTACCTTTATCTTCTGTTCCCAAAGATAAGAAACTAGCTGTTGTTCCCATCTCAGAGGAACAACTGGCTGTTCCTAATCTTAAGGAACAATCTGCCGCCCCAAATCCTCCTCAAACTGCTCCCTCTTCATCCCAAAACCCTACCATTGGTGCTACCTATACCCTAGCTCATGCTAAGAGGTTGGATTACTTGTTTTCTTTGGTAATGGGTCATTCGGAAGCTATGATGGAGTTTGCAACTAAGCTAAGAAGTGAACGGGTTAGTGCAAGGGGTGATGAGCAAATTTGACAAGGCTTTGGAAGGTCAAAAGGTGATCATGGAACAACTTGGTGAAATGACCACATCTCTCCAAATGATGAACTCGAGATTGATGAAGTTGGAGGGTGATGTGCTCAAGCTTGATCAAACCATTGCCGGAAATCATAAGGAGGTGATGACTAAGTTAGATGATGTGGTGGAAGAAATTATCGAGCAACATTTCTCTCCTAAACCTTAAGCTCTATTCTTAGTTTAGTTTTTTTTGGGAACATAACTTCTTTTTTTTTTGTCTTTTCTATCTTTCTTTCTTAAGCATGCTACAATGGAACTATGTTTAATCTTTTTGCATGTGTGCGTCTCTTGAATGGCTAATATTCTTGGATTGCGGTTTTGAGAGTTGAATGCTTTATTTACTTATATTAACCAAATTGTTTCTCACAAGTTTAGTGGTGTGATGTGTTTAGTAGATAATTTCATCTTTTTGAAATCGTGGACTAATGTTTTTGAAGATGCCAAAGGGGGGAAGAGAAAGGCAATCAGAGTAAATTTTTTTTAGTCATGGTTTATGTTCTCATGTTTCCTTACAAAAATAAAATAACGAGTCTATGATAATTGATTTAACTTAGTTACATACTTCGTTAAAAGAGTTTTATATGACTTATGTGCATTACATATTATTATATTATATGCCTTTTGTTACCATCTTCAAAAAGGGGGAAATTGTTGACCCTTAAGTTTTGAAGATGACTTAACCACAAAAGACATAGTGTATTTTATTTATAGTGTTGCTAGGTAATTCATTCTCGAGCAAAGAGAATACTTGATTGAAGATTAAAACGAGAATTAATCAAAGATCGAAGTGAAGATGTTCGAGTGATGAAGTATCAAGCATGGAATGAAGATTAGAATACATTAGGGTGTATTTATTATCTCCATGTTAAGGTTAAGTGAAAGCTCAATTAAGTTCGTGGTAAATTCTCAAAGGAACTTGGTTATTCCCATGACAGGAACAGAACTGGCACTGTTAGGATCAAGGTTAGGGAACAAGACTTAGAACTGGTTTAGGAACACCTAAATAACTCAAAAGTAATGCGCCTAACTCTAGGTGTGCGCCTAATATGTTAGTTAGAGTTTTTAGGGTTGTTATACTTAAGATCCACTATTTCAGGGAATTTGGTTTTAGTTTGTCAGGAAAAGTTTTTAAAATGATTTTCGGATTTTATGTAGAAAAATATCTAACCGTTATCTTTTATATTTTATTTAAAAGATTTTGTTTTCAAAATAAAATATCTTTCCGGTTTTTAAAAAGATTTTCGTTTGAAATATAAAACTGATTTTCGTTTTTAATCAAGTTATTTTTAAATGATATTTTCCTAAAATCTAGCTAAAGTAAATATTTTATTTACTCCCTAAAAATATGTTTACACGCCTAAAACTACTGCTACACGTTTTGTAGTTAGTGGATTAAATGGCTTGTTTAATTATCTCCCAAGTTTTAATTAATTTAAATAAGTTTAATTATTCCTCAAGTTTGTAAAACCACGTAATACATTACTGCTTCTCTTATTTAGTTAAGTAGTCGGTTAGTGGGTTAATTACTTATCAAGGAATATTTAATTTAAATTGCCTAATTAATTAAAGTCATGGAGATCATGGGATAGTGGATTAATTAGTGGATAAAAATTGTCATGTCTTAATTGTCTATAAATAGGAGCCTAAAACCTTAGAACAATTTGTGTCTGACTTAGCTAATTTGTCTTAGTTATCGAAAAGAGTCAGTGCCTTTCCTAAAGAGAATTCATACTTACATATTGTATTTTTGAGAAAAGGGTTTGAGTGAACTCTTGTAAGTGTGAGAAGTTTTGAGTGAAGCAAGAGAAAGAGAAGAGAAGAAAGGAACTTCTAGTGAAGTTTGAGAGGAACGACAGTTGTGGGAACTGTCGTTGGGAACTTGAGACTTAAGTTGTGAATCGAGAGAAAAATAATAGGTTTGTAAACTAAGTTGTTTTGGCCTATTATAGTGGAAAGTTGTGTTAAAATACCTTGTGGTCTGGTTGTTTCTTCCTACAAGCCTAGGAATTTTTCCTCGCTAAAATCTCTCGTGTTCCATTTTGTTCCCAAGTTTACTTTTAATTCCGCAAAAGGTATAGCTTATTCTCTCACTATAATTCACCCCCCCCCCCTCTTATAGTGCTCATATTGTACATCAGCTGCCTAGCTGCTAATAACTATTCTGCTACAGTAACAGTGCTACTGCCTTCGCATAATTGCGTTGTTGCCTTCTGTTGGACAGCAGGGAAGCTCTTGATAACTCAATATTTTTGTTTTTCTCAATCGCAAATTATATGATTTGTTTCGTGATTGTTGTAGAAATTTTTTACTTATGTGACCGAAAACTAGAAAATTTGATTCTGGATTTGAAAAACGCAAAAAGAAAAAAGAATTGAAGAATTGACTCGTTCGCAAAGAGGAGCTCTTGATAAGTTTGTGGTTAAAGATGTTCATGTTCATGTTTCTCATGAAAATCAAAATTCTGATGTTAAAGTTGATTGCAATAATGTGAATTTGAATGAAAATTTGAATGAGAATGCTTATAATGTTGATTGTGATGGTGGAAATTTGAATGATAATTGTGATAATGTTGATGGTAATGGTGTGAATTTGAATGATAATTATGATAATGTTGATGGTAATGGTGTGAATTTGAATGATAATTGTGATAATGTTGTTGGTAATGGTAATGGTAATGGTGTGAATGTTACTCTAAGTGAAAACTTGAATGATCATCGAGAAAATGTTGATTGTGATGATACTAATATAAATGAAAATGATGGTGATGGTGATGGTGATGATGATAATGTTAATTATACACTTGATATATATGATCCTAGAAATTGGGATGGTCTTGATGCCAAAATGATAGAAGTTTTAGCGACTAAGGGCCCTAAAAGAGATATGACTATTGACAAAGGTCCTAAAAAAAATTCTCTAGACGTTTTAATTCTATAAATTACACTATAATTTTGTCGAATGGAGAAAAATGTGATAGAGATTGGCTTGTATATTCCAAAGAACTTGATAAAGTTTTTTGCTTTTGTTGTAAAATTTTAGAAAGGGGCATGGAAGGGGTGTTCAAGCAAGTGAAGGTTTTAATGATTGGACTCATATTAGTATTAGACTCAAAGAGCATGAGATAGGGGTAGAGCATGTTAAAAATATGACTACTTGGTATGAATTGCGATTAAGATTGTCTAAGAATAAACCTATAGATATGACGGCTCAAAAACAATTTGCAAAAGATAAAGAGCATTGGAAAAATGTTTTACTAAGAATAATTTCAATGATTAAATTTCTTGCAAAACATAATCTAGCTTTTCGTGGTAGTAATGAAAGATTGTATGAAAATAGTAATGGAAATTTTTTGGGTTTGGTTGAGATGTTAGCAGAGTTTGACCCAGTTATTCAAGAGCATGTTCATCGTATAACTAACAATAATCTCCATTTTCATTATCTTGGCCATAACATTCAAAATGAGTTGATACGTTTGCTTGCTAATGCAATAAAATCTGAGATCATAAAAAAAATTAAGCATGCCAAGTATTTTTCTATTATTCTAGATTGTACTCCTGATACAAGTCACCAAGAACAAATGACTATGATCTTAATATATGTGGATGTTTCTTCAAGTTCAATAAAAATCGAGGAATCATTTTTGGGTCATTTAACTGTGAATGATACAAGTGGAAAAGGTCTTTTTGGTGTTTTACAAGATGAATTGAAGTCCCTTGATCTTAACATAGATAATATTAGAGGACAAGGCTATGATAATGGTGCTAACATGAAAGGAAAACATCAAGGAGCACAAAAGAGACTTTTGGATATAAACCATAGAGCTTTTTGTACTCCTTGTGGATGTCATAGTCTTAATATAACATTGTGTGACATGGCTAATAGTTGTGGAAAGGCTAGAGATTTTTTTTGGAATTGTTCAACGTATTCACACAATAATTGCGAATTCTACTAAACGATGGAAAATTCTAAAAGATAATGTGACGGGATTGACTCTTAGATCATTGTCATGTACTCGTTGGGAAAGTCGAGTTGAGAGTGTGAAAGTCATTAGATTTCATATTACAGACTTAAGGGAAGCTTTACTTCAAGTTGCTAATTTAACTTGATTCTAAGATAAGAAGTGAGGCTAAATCTTTAGCAATGAATGAACTTAGTCATTTTGAGTTTTTGATGGCATTAGTTATTTGGTATGACATTTTGTCTGCAGTGAACTTGGTTAGTAAGCATTTACAGGAAAAAGACATGTTGATTGATGTTGCTATTAAAAAGGTTAAGGGATTAATTTCTTTTTTTGAGAAATATAGAGAAAGTGGATTTTTTGATGCCATTGATACTGCTAAAAACATAGCTATAGATTTGAACATTGATCTGGTTTTTCCCAAAAGGCGCGAGATTCGAAGGAAAAAACATTTTGATGAGAATTCAAATGATATGGCAGCATTGTCGGAAGAATCATTTAGAGTCAATTACTTCTTATATCTTGTTGATCATGCAATTTCTTCTCTCACTAAAAGCTTTGAACAATACCAACAATACGAAGATTTGTTTGGGTTTTTGTTCACATGGGGGAAGATTTATTCCTTGGATAATAAGACTTTAAAATCTTGTTGTATGAATCTTGACAATGCACTTAAGAGCGGTGAGCAATCTGACATTGATGAAAATGAATTATTTTGGGAGTTGAAATTACTTAAAGAAGTCTTGCCAAATGAAAAAATGGGACCAATTGATGTTTTGAGATTTTTAAGAGATGTTGCTTGTTTTCCTAATGTAATGATTGCTTATAGAATTTTATTGACTATTCCGGTTACCGTTGCCTCTGCAGAAAGGAGCTTTTCCAAGTTAAAGTTGTTGAAATCCTACTTGTGTTCGACAATGTCACAAGATCGACTCAATGGACTAGCGATGATAGCCATCGAGAATGAATTTTTGGAGAAAATTGGTTACGAAGAATTGATTGATGATTTTTCTTCAAAGAATGCTAGAAGGGTTGCAATTTTCAAGTAGAATTTCTATGTAGTAGACTAAGATATGTTGAATTTTGTTTGGAGAAAGAACAAATTTTATTAGTTGTATGAACTTTTACTTTTTCATATTTATATAATGTCGTTTTTATTTACCCTTTGGGGCCTCATTCTTAATTTAGTACAGGGCCCCTAAATTATACGAGACGGCCCTGCCCATGAACATGACCTTTATCATGATGGTCTTTGACTAAGTTATATATCCTGTATGGATTTGCTTTCTCTAACAATAGATAAAAATCAGTGTTATAAAGCTCATGCAAAACCACTTTTAATCTTTGTGTACCATGTTATTAAAACTCAAACCTTGGTTTTTCTCTAGTTGTGCCTGGTATTACTTCAAATAACACAAATTGCAACCTTGTTTTATTGTGTTTGGATGTGAGTTTTGGTTTGATACTATTTGTGTGGCTCCTCATACTACATGTCTTTAATAGCCTATGAACAGTGGTTAGACTGGCCTCCAGTGCTATGGCCAAGGACCTAATTGTTGTCTTTAGCTTCAGAAGGACTCCTCTCAATACTTCATCAATTCACTAGTAGAATAATTGTTTATTGCTGTGGTGGTATTGTTGCGGTTTTACCCATACGCAGCAATATATCACGTTAAAAGAAAAGGTAAAATGTAAAATAACCATATTGCTGCGGTTTTGACCAGAAACCGCAGCAATATGGTTTCAACGGAAAAAAAATTGAAAAAAAAGTTGACTATTTGACCAGATATATTGATGCGATTTTTTAAAAGAACCGCAACAATATATTAAAATAATATTTGAATATATCGTTGCGGTTCTTCTCAAAAATCATAGCAATATATCTGGTCAAATATTAAAATATTATTTTTTAATAATATTTAACCTATTGTTGCGTTTCTTACAAAAAAATAGTAGCAATAGACTTTATGATTTAATAAAACACTGCATTTAGGGTTCTCTCACCTTTTATTTCTCTCTTTCTCGGTCGTTTTCTAACTCATCTCACTCATTTCTCATCCTCTCACTCATCTCTCATCCTCTCATCTCTCATCTCATCGGTCTTCATCTCTAATGCCGATCTTCATTGTTGGTCTTCGTTCCATCACGCACCTCTATCTCATCTCGTTCGCCGGTCTTCATCACCGAAATCGTCTCGCATCTTCAATCGCCGGTCTTCACTCCATCACGCACTCATCTCTCTCACTCCTCCTTCGTGGTCTTTCGCCGCCAACGAAACAAGGTTCACCATCGCATTTCGAAGTCAAGCAACGGTTTGAGTTGAGTTCCAATCTTGTTAGATCGAAGTCAAGTTCGATTGTTGGATGATGAAGGAGGATATTTCCAAAGATCCTCCTTCACATAGTTTAGCCGAACTAATTTTGATGTTTATTTTGGTCGTTTTTGTATTTTTTTTTTATAAAATAAAATAAATAATAGTGTATTCCGCTTTTTTGTTCATAACTTCATATATAGATCTCTTTTTTCCTTCTTTTTTTGTCGCAATTTTTTGATTTGGATAGATCGTTTTTATTGCTTGTACGATTATAACTCATTTTTTTTTTTTGGTTAAGATGATTGTTTTGGATGAAGTAGTTTAAAATTGTTCTTTAGTTAGTTTCATTTTCTCATTCTCTTTTCTGATTTCTTATACTTTATCTTTTGTTTTGTAATTGTTATATTTTCATTATTTATGATTTTATACTCAATATATGAATTCAATGTTTTAAGTTTTTATTGCATTTTAACATCGAAAATAGTATGAAGATTTTAATTTCAAAAAAAAATTATGTCATTTCATCTTTAGTTCGTTTGCAAATTTGGGTGATCATGGATGAGTTAGTTGTCTGGTTTTAATCTTCCAAATTTGATTGCAAAATGCAAAACAAAAAAATTACCTATACCAGGACATATTGCTGCGGTTTTGGATAACAACTGCAACAATAAGTCAAACCTATTGCTGCAGTTCCTAGCCAAAACCGCAACAATAGCTTCGCTTATTGCCGCGGTCAAAAACCGCAGCAATAGGTTAATTACCTATTGTTGTGCCCTTAATGGTTGCGAGGCCAAAACCGCTGCAATAGACCACTTAATGACCGCATCAATAAGCATTTATTCTATTAGTGATTTTGGGTTTTCTCCCACTACTACCATTTTTCCTATTGGCTACATGCACCTTAAGTCCACTTAGTTTCTGTTTCTTAGACCATAATCTAGAAAAAAGTTGTCCTAGTTATTGCATACTTCAATGAGATGGTTTTAACTAATTCCCCAGGAAAAATGAAATTAATAGATGCAGCAACAAAAAAGGTCAATTACAGTCCGACTTCTAACTAGATTTGGCACATTAGGTTCCCTATTAGTATTCACATTTGAGTGATTTTCTTCATCTTCATACCATTTTCAACTTCAAGCTTCTCATCTTTAATGATCCTATTCATATGTTCTTCCAAGAGAAGCAACTCATCCACACTAACCTCACCAGAGATTCTACCACCTTCCTTTTCGAGTTGGATGAGTTCATCGACATTCGCGACAAATGGTGTAATCCCCCGTAAATTTATGAATTTTATAATAATATATATTAGTATATATATATAGATATATATTTAAATATAATTTAGTTGAAAATTCTAGTAGAATAAATGCTTATTGCTGCGGTTTTATCCATACGCAGCAATATATCACGTAAAAAGAAACCTAAAATATAAAATAAAGATATTGCTGCGGTTTTTACCTAAAATCGCATCAATATGGTATCAACGGAATTTTTTTTGAAAAAAAAATGACTATTTGACCGACATATTGCTGCAGTTTTTGTAAAGAATCGCAGCAATATATTAAAATAAAATTAAAAAATAATATTTTAATATATTGCTGCGGTTCTTATGAGAAACCGCAGCAATATCATTTTAAAAAAATTATAAAACACAACAATTAGGGTTTTTTATTTCTCCCTCTCTCAAACTCACGCAGCCTCTCTCAAACTCACGCAGCTCTCTTCTCTCAAACTCTCTTCTCTCTCTCTTCTCTCTCATCTCTCTTCTCTCTTCTTGGATTTCTGGAGGTTGTTCTTCGCGCGTTGTTGTACTGCGCACACCACCTACGACGCGCGCCACACCGTCGGAGATCGCTGTTGCGCCACATCGTCGGAGATAACCGTTGCGCCGCTTCCTTTCTAGAGGTTGTTGTAGTATTCTGATGTCACAACCTCACAAGTCACACCGACGAAGCCGACGCGACCAGATTTTTGTTTCCGACGAAGTTCGACGAAGCCTCCGATGAAGTTCGACGAAGCCTTCTGACGTGTTCCTTCGGTTTTTTTTCGATTTAAGATTTGTTGGTAGATTTCCGACGAAGTCACACCGACGAAGTTCGACGAAGCATCCGACGAGTTCCTTTAGTTGTAGTGTTCTGGAGGTTTTTTTTCATTTTTAAGATTTGTTGGTAGATTTTTTAGATAGATCTGATTTTCTTTTCATTTTTCTCGTCTTTCACCAAGCCGGCGCCATCGCCGTCGACCATACCGGCGTCGTCGTCGCCCGTTGTTGCGGCCAGATCTTTTATTTTTATGTAATTTCGTTTTTCATATACTTCTGTATTTTTTTTAATTAGTCGGCCAGATCTTGCTAAAAAAATTACAGAAGGAAAGCGTATGTAATTTCGTATTTCATTGTTGCGGCCAGATCTTTTAGTACTTCTGTATTTTTTTTAATTCCTCTTTTATTTATGTTATTGCTATGTAATTTTACAGAATCGCTTGTTATAGAATCGTTGTTGTTGCTATGTAACAGAAATTCTATGTTAGTTTATATAATTTTATAGTTTGTTTTTTCATATTTTAGTTATTTTTTTGGATTATAAGTTATCTACTCATTTGTTGTTGAGTATAAGATGTTATTTCATCTTGGATTGATTGCTTAGTTTTAATATTTCAAATTTGATTACAAAATAAAAAATAAAAAAATTTCTTTTGCTGTACTATGACCTGTTGCTGCAGTTTTTGACCAAAACCGCAGCAATATATCTATTTTTTATTATTAAATACAGCATATTGCTGCGGTTTTCCACAGAAACCGCAGCAATATGCTTTATAAATCTGATAAAAAATAAGTATAGTGCTGCAGTTTTCTTCAGAAACCGCAGCAATATGTTCAAATATTGATGCGGTTTAAAACCGCAGCAATATAATTATTACCTATTGCTGCCCCCGTAATTGTTGCGCGCCCAAAACCGCAGCAATAGGCCACTTTTTGATCGCAGCAATAAGCATTTATTCTACTAGTGAAATAATTATTTTTTTATTTTAAAAGTTGACTATTTTGAAAGTCAAAGGAATATTTTAAGGATTTAAAGAAGTTAAAATATTTTGTTAGGGCATGCTTTGAAGAATATTTAAAATACTATATTTGGATTTGAAAAAGGAGTTTGAATGGGATTGAGGAATTCAAATACTAATTGGACTACGAAAAGGACTTCTAGTGATGTTAGGAGTTTTAAATCATAAATCATATTCACCATTTGACTCTATTTAAAACTCAATTTTCCTTTTTCTAAGACCAAAGGGGAAACATACCTATAAATACATTATACCCAAATTTTACCCACACATGAACTTTCTCTCTCCTCCCTCTCACCAACCGGCGCCTAGTCTTTCTCTCTCTTTCACGATTTTTCTTCTCTCTTCCTTTCTTCTCTTTCAAGAAACAATTTCTTCCTCAACAAGAAATCCTCCTCCACTTCACACCATCATCGCCGACCACCACCGTGATTCCCGCTACTGCTGCCACGCTACAGTCGGAACCCTTTTTGTCCTCTTCCTTCTTGTGTTGGTTTGATTACTTTTCTTCCTCCTCAAGTTTTATTTAAAGATTATGTTTTTATGATTTATTGTAGTATTAATTATGTTTAGAAACTTTAAATTACTGTTTTATTGGTTAATCTATGATTATATAATTTATGTATTGAAAAATAAAAATTCAGATTTAATTATTATGTTTAAATTGGATCTTAATTATTAAAGCATGGATTTTTAGGGTGTGAAAGATTGGAAAATCATAGTAGTATGTTATAAACTATGAAATTGATTATACTTATGAGTTTATGTATGTTTAAAGGGAGTTTTAATAAATTATATGTTGCTGGAATTTTAAAAAGTTTGTTATTAATGAAATTTTATGGATTTTAATGACTAGTATAGTAGTACAATGCTTGGGGATACTAGTGATTGAAGTTTTAATGATGAAAACAACTTTTAAATATTTTTTAAGGAGATTTCTAGTATTTGGAGTATTAATTATAAATTTATTGGTTGTTTTGGGCGGAAGTTCTCTCTAAGAGACTTCTGAAGTTGTTAAAGTGGCATATCAATTTGTCTACACAAGGTACTTATATGCCTATGTGTTGTTTGATGTAGTATCATGATTTAGGAAGGAAAGTTATGTAGTATCATGTATAGAAACTTTGTGAGTTCATATATGATTGATATTATGTTGGATTTACATGTTTTATGCATGTGTGCGAACATGTTAACTATGAGATTTATATCATGTTTGTATGGAAGATTGATGCAAGCATGTTGCTTGAGAAATTTATTTTATTAATTCACATGTGGGAATTAATATATTTATTGGTTTGAATCATGATTGAATCATGTGTTCCCTTTTATTATTATTTCACTACTCTATGAGGACCGAGAGCCTTATTTGGCGAGTTAATATTTTATATCTTTGAAAGGTAAGTTGGTTGTTGGCTAGGTTCAACAAATAAGAAAGATTGGATTAAAAAAGAAAATAATCTTGGGTTGTAAGTTTTATGATCACTGATTTAATCCTAAGATAAAAATAAAGTTGTGAATGTTTGATTATATATTATCTGTGTTGCTTGTGTCATAACAAATAATAATTGGTAAATCATGTAAAGTGAAACTTGGATAGTAATAAACTTTAGACTGGTGCACGACTGAAGTTGGACAATCAAGATTTGGGGTATATGGTTAGCTGGCCATGGCTTTTTCTGGGTCCAGATTGATCACCGTTCCTATAATAATTTAAAAGGTTTCTCGATATCATAGATCATGGGAATACGGAGTCGCGCCCGTATTTCGTCTTCCAAAGGGAAGGCTGGTTTTTTGTTAGACAACTCAGTCCAATGACTATTCCATTAAAGTAATAAAACTGTTGTTAAAGTTTAGTTCAATAAAAGTTATCTGCAGATTGTTTTTTTGTTATTTATTCTTGTTTAATATTTATTAGTATCATGTTAGGAATGTTTCTTTATTACTATGTAGTACTCGGTTTTGCTGACTACGTGTTTTATTTGTATGTGTTGGTCATGGTTTTGCCTTATTGATCCTGTGATGATCCATTCTTGGTGAGCAAATTCTCTAGTGCATTGTCATCTACAGTGTGCAGATGATGCATCATGGGGGTTCGGGATGGAGAGCTTGTGTAACATATTGATTTATTTATTGTTCTACGGATAATACATTTATATTTAAGTTTGGTGTGAAGTTAACGTTACCATTGCTGTTTGGTTTTAAAGTTAATTTTGTCATTTATTAAATTTCAATTATATAGTTAGTTATATGTTTTCCGCTGCAAAACTCTGAATAAGTCGATACGTTATCACACGGGCGATAATGCTTTGATGATTCTCTAGTTTTATATTTGAAAAGTATATTTGAAAAAGAGAGAATTATCGGGGTGTTACAAATGATTCTTAACCCCTGATACTAAAAACAAGGCATCAAATTGTTCATCCAACTATACTGAAAGTGATATGTAGTGTGTGTGCAAGTGGAATATGTCTGTAATTTTTTTTAGGTGTTGTGTGAATATATCTGCAAGTAAGAATTTGAACTGAGAGAAAATATGTTTATGTGTGTGTGTGCAAGTGTTAGTGATTCAGATATAATGGGGAAAGTAAACCCCCTTCTCTTTATAAATAATAGCTACCAAAATTTTGGAGCCAAAACAACTAAGCATGTGAAAATCTGATATTTTGAGTCAAAATTATTAAATAAAGTAAATTTTTGAATTTTTGAGGCAAAATCTGAATAAGCTAACGAACATTAATAAAGTACAATTTTTTCATGTCTCCTTTATTTAAATGAACCCGACTTCATTAAAGTTGTGGAGACAATTTGCTTTTTGACAATTTTTTGTTCATGTCTCCTTTCTTTCTCCACACGCGTTAATTTTACCCAACTTTTTTTATGTTCCACCTAATTTGTGAAGAAGGAATCATTTACCAAGTGAAAAAAAACTAGCAAGTTAAGTTGGTATCCGAAACTCATGGGCACTACTTCCAAAACAAATTTATAATTCTTCAGTCTCAGTTGACCATAAAAAATCTATTCTATTTTTACTACCAATTCTTTTTTTTACACCGGATGAAAAACAAAACTAAAACATAGTTGTAGTAAAAGAAGTCATCATTGCAAGACACTTCTTGGTTATCATATCTGCATCTGCAACATTGTTACGAGGTACTTTAGTAATGCAACACCATGTGAACGCATTAGCTAGAGTCCTGGTCTTTTCAAAGGTCCAAATGGGTTCTATCTGCGAGCGAAGATGATTTTGGAAGACTTTAACGAGAATTGTAGAGTCGGTGAAGAGGTTGATATGTTGAATTTGGTTTTGTTGAGCCCAATATAAGGCCTGAAGACAAGCCAAAGCCTCAGCGTAATGCCGAAATGGTTGACCCATAAGTCCTTCGTCATTAGTTCATTGAGTAACAGAATTATTAGAATTCCATAGGCACTAACCTAAACACATATTTGTAGTCTTAGGATCCCAAGCACCATCTACCAAAATAATACGACTATGAGTGCCATATCTTTCTTTTCCTAGATTTACCACACAAAACCCGGGTGGAATACTATCGTTGTTTTCAGGAGGTGAATGGAGGAAACTGAGGCCCGAGAGATGTTGTTGGGCGGACTATTTCAGATGAAATGAGAGGAAATGAGTAAATCTTTGTTGTAATGTTATAGGGATCATCTGACCATCCCTAAAAACATGATCATTTCCATGTAGCCAAAGAGACCATAGTGAAAATAATGAACTTGATGAGACGCTCACTATTAAGCGCATCCTCTCTTCGAAAGAGCATGATATGTGTAATGATCCACTCTGTCTGAGATGAGGGATCATATCGGGTTGGAGGGAGCAAAAATGGATTCTAACTCCAACACACAGTAGCCTGATTACAATTTCGGAAAATATGGTTTTGATCTTTAAAGTAAGGTGACATTGATAACAGTTAGGATCAAGACTCAAACCTTTTGCAAGTAAGTTGGTCGAGTAGGTAAACGATTTTGAACCATTTTTCATAAGAAAACTTTTCAATTTGGGTGAATAGGAATATACCAAATAATCTTTAAAACATTGCTAAAACTGCTAACCTGCTCCATTGCATTGTTTAGGGACCTGCAAGAGCATGGAATAAGCACTTTTTAAAGTGAAATTACTTGAAGGATGAGCAAACCAATAGAGGAAGTCCTACATTACTCAATGATAGTTTCCATTGCTAGAACTGATTGTGCATCTTGAAAAGAAAAGAAATGGTGTACCATATCTTGCTTCCAGGTATGAGTGCAAAGATTTATAAGATGGAGCACTTTTAGCCTTCGGGCTTGGCTTAAAGTTATTGAAGAATTAGCCTTTTGAATACCATTCTCAACCCAACGCTTTGAGAAAGCATAAACATTGCGACCATTTTTAGTCTTCCACATGCAATCTTTAATAAGACTTTGCTCAGCATTTCATAGGCCTTGCATACCCCAAGAAGAAAGAACTCTACTAGTTGGTATTTCCGGGTTTCTTGTTGTAGAATTCTTTGAAAAATACTTTAAAAAGTAAAAAGGATTTGTATACATGGCTCCACTCATTACATGAGAAGGCAAGTATTTGGAGTTTTAGTATAAGCATGAATCCCTCCTCCCAACCCCTTAGGTAAAGTAGTAATCTTTATTTTGATTCAAAGGGATCCCTTTTTTCCCTCTCCTATACCAAAGAAAGAAGTTGATAATGAAAATCAATATTTGAAAGAATTCCCTTACGGATAGCGAGACAGGCCATAATATTGAAAGTCATAGCCACAAGAATGGAATTTATGAAAATAACTTTCAGAGAACAAGGCAAAAGAGTTCCAATACTTGCCTTTTCTTGCTACTTCATAAACAAGGAAGCCAAAATGGATTGTTTTCTTATGTATTATATCAATTGGAACCCCTAGCTGTGTACCAAAATTGTCAATAACATTTGAAAACTAGTTGAATAACCAATCCCACTCACCACTAGCTACCAAGCAATGTTTGGTTTCGTGGTAAGATATGCAACTCTTAAGGATTTGGTAGAACGTATAACGCCATTCAGCCAGCTTCAATCATCTTAAAGACCTCAAAATTTTCAATCACATAACCACTTTTACAATCATAAGCTTTTCTACGGCCATCATCCCTAAAAAACCAATTTGTAAGTGACATTTAAAAAGATAAGACAAATTACTAGGAACACAAATCGATAAAACTAGCTACAAATGAAAAAGAGAAAAGGGCCATCTTCCACCAGATGCTGTATTTGAACAAATTTAGTCAGCAAGTGATGTAAGCTTTGAAGAGCGAACTTCATCTATTGAAATTGAGATAATTCTTAAATGTGTTTCCTTCTGATCTTGCCGTTGCCACGATTCTTTGCTTTCCCAATCTTCAATTTCTTTTTCAACTTCTTCCCAACTCCACCAACTGGCTTTAAGTGCCCAATTCCTTGACTGCGGTCAGCCATATCAACATCTGAAACAACCAGATTTAAGTGTAAAAACTAAGAACATTATCCAACTAATCAAAAACTTTCTGAAAAAGCATAAAGATTTATAACAGCAGCATCCCTTATCTCCAAAGATCATGGAAACTTAGATGTGCATATTGCCGATTTCGTATTACCAAGATGAGCACACTTCAGGCATGAGTAGCAAGTCAACATGAAATGAATGTCATGTAATATAGGCCATGTAAAAAATACAATGCTATTCTATAATCAGTGAGAGTTCTCAGCAAATGCATTTGCATCAAACAAATGGGTGATTTTATGAAAGCACGAAGATGCAGATAGACTTCCAAAATCAAGCCAACCTCAAATCTAAACTATTGAGTAATTGCAACGATGCCTCCAATGACTGAAGTAAACCCAACTTCAAGAAGAGTCTCTAACTAGTTTACTATAACAGCAGCTATATTTTACAGGACCTGAAGAACAGCATTTATTGTACTTATTCCAAACACCACACAGGTTTACCCTGAGATGCCATGAAATCTCTTTAGGCATAAATGCATAATGTAACATGTAAACAGGAGTGAAAATACAAATTACATAGATGTTGAGTCATTGACATCCTTGCTTTATGAAAGCTTACCATTACATTAAAGTTGTCAAAGACAAATCACATATGAGCATCAAATATGTCACCAATGTTTCTGTTGAGTCTTTCTTATACCCATCATATCCATCTCTGATCTCCCCAAAGGTAATAGATTTGGCAAAGATGAGCTAAGTCAGATAACCCAAAACAAAACCTAATTCAGACTCAAGCAGTACCTACAAGTCAGCAACCCGAGAACCAGGCGCAAAATTAGGTAACCCTATTTAGATCAAACCGCATTGACAAGCCCAAAAAATTCATTTGATTGAACACAACATGACCATGCCCAAATTTGATCCCTCCCAATGCGAACCAAATGGGATGACTGATCACCAAAAATATCTCGAAACAAACAGCATGTGACCTTGATCATCAAATTAATGAAGCCCTCTTTTTTAAAATACTTCTATCATTTCTCTTAGTTCTCACAATTTGCTAACACCCATCCTGATCTCCCCAGTCTCTACACCTACGCGAGGAACATAAGGGTACCAAAGTATTACCAACAACAATGAAGGGGAAATTGCCATCACAGCACTGAGCCAGGTGAAAATGGTACTGGAAAGGAGGTTATGCTCAGAAAATATTCTGCTAGAAGGTACAAGGAGTGTTGGATTTAAAGAGAAAAAGCATGACTAAGACAGAGAAATTAGTACTGATTTTGCAATAAATACAGGGGAGGTAGGAAAACCTTCAGAAAAGTATGGGGTAGTAACCTAGTTGAGAGAATCCAAACCTCTCGAAAGTCTGGAATTGTATTTGACATTTCTCTGGTCATTCAATACAATCTATCCTTGTTGCTAATATCTGTTGTTTCACGATTTTAATTCTGAATATAATTGCTAAGAGGGCTGGTTCTTAGCTTTATATCACATGGATTTAAAGATTATTATCATACCCTTAAGCCCTCAAGTCCTTAACCAACACAGTGTATAATCTCGAGCCATTGAAATTGTAGACGATTCAATCACTAAACTGCTTGCTCTCACACAAGAACAATTAGCAATTACCTACCTCACAACATAACAGCTAAGACAATCATGTAGTTACTTATATATACTAAAAACAAAACAAAATTTTACAATCATGTGCATGTAGCCGCAAGGAAATTCACAGATAAATAAGATGAAGAATTGGCCTACAATTAAACATGGCACGTCCCAAATATCAACCTAATGTCCTCAAACAAGAGCCATACCCCCACTAGATCGCACCAACCACATATTTCACATATAATCTACTCCCTCTGTTTCTTTTTTATCTACCCACTTTCCTTTTTAGTCCGTTTCTTTTTAATCTACACACGATTACTTTTTCTATTTTTGACAACATATCACATCAACTTTCTCATTCTTTTCCACCCATGTCATTCACTTTTTAATATTTTAAAAACTCTTTTTTTTTTCTCAATTTTTAGTTTCTCCCTCCACTTTTCAATTTCTCTCTCATACGTTTATACTTCCTCCTTGATTCTCCATAGAGAGTGAAGTGAGTAAATTAAAATAAAACGGAGGGAGTATTATCTAATATCAACTTAAAGTTCCAGGTATAGAAAGCCACGGAGTTGATTTGTAGACAGAAGTAGGTCACTTCCCATGAAACTGAGAAAGTTAGACCCCTAGGTAAGAAATACAATTGTAAATAACTCCACTATCTATACATCCTAGGAAATATAACTTTCTTGGTATCTCGCTTTCTGTCCACAATACCATCAATGTTATCTAAAGATTCACACAAGATAAGTGAAAATTTTTATACAGTATATTAATTCAAAAACATACCCATGGCGTTGGAGGAAGAGGGAGGTGCAGAGGAAGTGAGATCCATGGAAGTGGTAGTGGTGGTGCGAGTAGGGAGTTTAGGGGCTGCCATAGCGGCTTCTTGTGCGGCGAGCTTGGCAGCATCTTTCTTCTCGTAAAAAGGTTCAACAATTTCTCTTCGGATTGCTCTCAACCTTTTCTCTCTCTTCGACCTCAATGATTTTGCCATTTTTCTCAGAGTTCTGCTGCCGATGATAATTTTTGGGTCGAGTTTCGGCACGCCGCAGAAGATTCAAGAGGGTTAGGGTTTATACTTTGGGGTGTGCTAAATAGAGGACAGACAAATAATCAAATATAATAAAGTTATTAACTTATTCGACCTAAAAGAAACCCATTATATATGGACACTAGAATTCAAATTTTCATAGGAATTGAAAAGTCATACTTCTTCTTCTGTTTCTTTTTAATTGTAACAATTAGTTATTAGGTCCGGGCTATGCCCCGGTTAAGAACAAAAATTATTTATTAATATAATACTTTATGATAATAACAATAAACACAACTTAGCCTAGTAATTAAGACTCTAGTATATGTACTTGAGGTCTTGTGATCAAACACTATTCTACACAATTTCTAAACTTTTTTATTATACATAGATTACATGAACTAAAACTCCCTAGGGGTAGTACTGTAGTGGTCAACACTGCTCTTCAAATGGTATCATGCATACATAATAAATTTTAATAAACATGCAAATTTAAGGATGCAAGGGATATGTTTAATAACATTAATTATGGAAACATGTGTAATCCCCCACAATTTTAAAGGGTTTTCATAAATATATTAAAGTATTTATGTAGTTATATTTAAATCCAAATGAGTTTGGAAAATGATTTGACTTTTAAAAAGGGTTGACTATTTTTAAAAGTCAACTAAAAATATTTTGCATGACTTAATAAAATTGAAAATGTTTTAATTAAGCATGTCTTAATAAAAGCTTTAAGCATTAAAAATATTTATTTAAAAAGAAGTTTAATGGAATCGAAACTCCTAAAAGGATAAAAAGGAAAAGAGTCATATTGATGATTAAAGTCCTAAGTTGATCATCTTTTTAGTCATCAAATAAATTTTAAATCTTATCTCTTTTCCTAAACCAAAAAGGATTAGTCTTTTTGTAAATATCCTAAAACTCAATTATTTTATCCAACCCAATTATTTTCTTCAAAAATCACGTCCTTCATACTTCTCCCTCACTCGACATTTTCTCTCTCCTCTTTCCACGTGACTTTTCTTTTCTCTCTTCACTCGTTTTTTCTCTCACCCGAATCTGATTGGCCATATTTCTCATAGTTCCGTTTATTTTTAGCCAAAACTTCCTTCTTGAAAGTTGTAGATCTCGAAAAGTTATTGAAGTTAGGCTCAAGAATCGCTCAATTCCGATTCTTATTCTATTAGTTATGGCCTCTGCAAGTTTCGCAATTCTGCTGCCATATTTCCCTTGCGATTTCGGTATGTTACTCTTTTTCTTCCTTTTTCTTTTGATTCTTTTCCTTATTTTCTTATATATTGACTTCATATATATTATATATTGAATATTAATATTTTCGATTTGTTATTATTTTTAGATTGAAGTTTTAATCATTAAAGCATGGATTTTTAGATTTAAATTACTATAAAACCATAGTAGCATATTAGATACTATGAGATTGATTTAGATTATGATTTTAAACATGTTTATATACGTTTAAAGAAGGTTTTATGATTTTAAAAGTTGCTGGAATTTTAGAAAGAGTTTTATTAATGGAGTTTTAAGATTTTTAATTACTAGTATGGTAGTACTATGCTAGGAATTAAAAGTTATTGAAGTTTTGATATTAAAATAAGCTTTTGAATATATTTAAAGGGGTTTTTAAATATTTTAAAGTTGCTGTATTTTTAATTAAGAGTATTGATTTTAGTTTATATTAATTTTTAGGCGGAGAATCTTTCGTAGGAGACTTTTAACGTTTTAAAAGTGGCCTACAAGCTAGTATATAAAGGTACGTACATAGTCTACGTGCTATATTGGTTAGAAACATGCCTTAGGGATGTTTTTATTTATTAGTATCATGTATAGGACCTTGTTGTTCGTATATATGAGTTACGAATTTGTTTTACATGATATTTTGCCTATGTGCTACATGTAAACTAGAAGCAATTATGAATATGTATGTTTGTATGGAAGTTTGATGCAAACAAATAAGTTCAGTTTTTGGTATTAATTCGTGAGTGAATTAATGTAAGTAAGTTGGAATCATGTGTTACATAGATTCTTTGAGATTAATTATTTATCTTATAAGAACCGTGGATCTTATTTGGTAAATATGAGTTATACCTATATAAAGGTACAGTTTACTGTTGGCTAGGTTCAACAGGCAAGTTAGTAAAGAATAAAAGAAGTTAAAGGAGTCTTGAATGATAAGTTGTGAACACTTGTTGATTCTAAGATTAAAAAGGAGTTTGTGATGTTTATGTGATTGTTAGTTGTGAGTGTTATGTGCGTGGTTGGTGTCAACACAAGTATAAAATGAATGCAACGTAAAGTGAAACGAGATAGTTATAGACTTTAGACTGGTGCACGTCTAGAGTTGGACACTAAGGGTTGGAGTACATGGTGGTAGCCCATGGCTTTCCTGGGATTGGATTGATCACCTTTCCCCTTTAGCTCAAAGGTTCCTCGATATCGCAGGTCAATTGGAATATGTGGTAGCTCCCATATCTCCTACTTCAGTATAGACAACTCGTCCCATAACTGTTCCATAAAAAGAAGAAATAAAAGTTTAGAGTCTAGTTCAGTAAGAGTCGTCTGTAGATGGTATATATTTATTATTATCTATTCCTGCAAGTTATATTTTATGTAGTATCATGTTTAGGGTTATGTATGTCTGATATGTAGTACTCAGCTTTGCTGATTACGTGCTTGTCTGTGTTTGTGATCATGGCTTTGCCTATTGATCCTGTGGTGATCCTTCGGGGGAGCAGAGTCAAGACAGCATTGACATTACAGGTTCGAAGATGCATACCATTGGGGAATCTGGAATGGAGAGGCTTTTGTGACATTAGTATTATTTAAGTTGTTTCTAGGAGTTTATATTTTCAGACAATAGTCTAAGTTGTTGTGTTTAGTTTTGACATTGTCTTTTGGTTTCATAAGTTTTAATAAAGTTGTTTTTAATAAGTTTTCCGCTGCAACATTCTGAGTAAGCCGAAACGTTATCACACGGGCGATAATGCCTGGGTAATTCTCTAGATTCGTTATAAACTAGAAAGAGAGAATTATCGGGGTGTTACAACATGGATCACTAAGATAATGTTAGATGAGATGGTGATTCTTTGGAAACCCTTACATAAGGTCAGGGGTTCGAGCCCAAGCTTCAGCATATTTATTTTTTAAATAATGACCACTTTTCCACTATTTACACCTATTACTTTGACTAAGATTTGACATTTGTACATAATAAAATGCGATTTTGTTACATTCGTCCCGTACCCACTTTTATAATATGTAAGTACTAGAATTTTTTGCACGCGATGCGTGCTTAAATTTTTTTTCGAAACAGAAACTCGATTTTCTTCGGCATAAAAGTCAAAATTTGAACATTAGACATACGAAGTATAATTGTTTTTAGTTGCAAAATTTGATTGATTTAGTTTATGTCACTTAAGTCTCTCACCATTCTTTTTGTATTTTTTTTTTACTTTTCAAAGTTAAATTCTATGAACACAATAGAAATTTCATTGAATTTATTTATGATTTCTAATATTATAATTTTTAGTTGATTTATGAATTAAGTACGTCAATTTTTTCATAGGTTGTAGTTTGTAAGTGAATTTTTAAGTTTTTGTAAAGTTTACTCATTTTAGTGATTTGTATAACGTAAATTATGCAATTTTATGATTTTAGTTCACTTGTGAGTGATTGTTATAATTATATTTTTTTATATTTTTGTTTGAAGCCCCCTTTGATTTGTAAGTGAATTTGTAGAATGGGAAGGGGGTAACATAATCTCTTCATTCGGGGACACCATAGCTCCCCCTTCCCTTATATAATAGAGATACGTTGTACTTTAATTCTTGAATGATATTTTACACAAACCTTTTTACCTTGATAATTAATCGCTATTATATAATAGAAAAAGATATGTCCAAATATATGTAAAAGTTTCATTATATATAGGAAACACTATAAAAAAGTAAATAATTTTTTTGCTTGTCTAACTTCTAAATTCTGGTTTCATTACAAATACACCTCTATTTTTTATCATGACCCACCATTGATTGTGAATGGTTCTTGAGAATAGTGATTTGTAAGTAAATTTTTGCAAATGTTTTTGTATATATTGACATTTTAGGTTATTAGTTTTAGTTTGTATGTTAATTTTAAGTTTTAAATAGTTTCCTGATTATTTGAGTGATTTGCGTGATTTTTATAACGTGATTTTCTCAATTGTATGAGTGATTTGTAAAGTTTCTTCTTACTTTTAAGTGATTTGTGAGTGAGTGTTGTAAATTAATTTTCGGTAGTTTTCTTTGAGTGCCGATTTTGATTTTGACATTTCTTTTGTAATTTAGAAAGGGAAGGGGGGCGAAATAGGCATTTCAAAAGAGGACACCATTGCTCCCCCTTTCCCTTATATAATAAAGATAGATATACATGGTCAAAGTAATGTCTCGTTGTGCGTGAAAGTCTAATTGTTGTATTTAAAAAGACTTTGCAATTAAAGTAAGCTTCTTGGCTAGGGTTTTTGGTTTTTTTGCAGACTTTGCAATTTTTGGGTTTTTAAGGGACCCAATTTCATCATTTTGTGCGGCGGTGTGGTCTTCTTCGATTATCTCAAATACAATGTTGATGATTGTTATTGTCTTGTGGAAATTAACGTTTGTTTGGTCTCCTACCTTCAAAGACCTCAGGAGGGGTGGCTTGGGTTAACAACACCAATTCAGCCTCTAAGATGCCTTTCCACGGAATTTTTTGTTATGCTCCCTCGACCTTATCTACTAAAGCTATGGCATGCCTCATAACATTGACTTGGGCGAAGGATGCAGGAACTATGCATATCTGTATAATCACTGACTCCTTTGCATTAGTTCAACTTATGAGTTCGGAGGACACATGTGATATCACCATCAAGTGGACGCTTGATCGAATCAGGACTTTAGGCAAATGCTTTACTACTTGTCAAGTTCTTCAGGGCTCACGTACACAGGTAACAGGGGCTACTCAACTCGCATGATGGTGTCGACGGAATAAAATAGGCTCTTTTTAATGTATTTATGTTTTCCTAGCTTTCTTTCCTTTCCTTTTTTAGTGTACATTTCTTTGATGTCAATACCTTCAAAGACCTCAGGTGTTTCATGTCTGGAAAGAAATTAATTTGTGCTTTCTTCTCCTTGTCAGAACTCAAGCAAGCCAAGGTAGTCAGACTATCTATTAAGCTCAAGGTATTTTCTTTTCTAGTTCCAATCACTTTTGTAATTGAAAGATGTTTATCTAAAGTATCCAAATTAATCAGAAGTTCTAAAGTCTTAATCTGGGTTTTAATCTGCTATACAGGAAAAATTTCTTCTCAACCAAGAACCTCTTCTTTTATTCCATTTTAGGCCCTAGAAGCTATTGGAATGGAGAGGAGTGTTCTTCTCACCTTTTGTCCCCAGCTGGACTTTTATTTTATCTGTCACAGACATCTGTTAAGGAAAATCTCAATGAGTATATTCAATTATATATTAAATTGTTGTTTAAACTTAACTTGATTGATATAGATAATCATGTTATGTTTCACAAAATCAAGTGGAAGATTTCCATCTTCGGCAAATTTGTTAAGATAGAGGTTGTAATGTCCCTCATGATTGCTTTAAAGAGATTTAGCAGGCTACTCATTCCAACAAGATGCATCTTTCTTTTAGAGAGCACATTTCCTTAGTTACTCCACAGTTAAGCGTGCTTGGCTGGGAGTCGTCCAAGGATGGGTGACCTCCTGGGAAGTTTCCCGGAGTGTGCATGAGTGAGGATAAAATGCGCCGGAAGAACTTGTGTTGGTTATTGAGGACAGTTGTTGGCCCCGAATGCGCATTGGTGATGATAGAGTCGACTCTGGATGATCAGGTGTTACAAATGGGACTATAACACCCCAGAATTTCAAAACGGGAAAAGAAAGAAATAGAGGAAAAGATTCAAGCGCCACAAACATAGGAAGTGACATAGACTTCTGGCGACAAACCTTTGGCCAAAATTAGGAAAAGATGACCTACTCTATCTCCTAGTGGTCTGTAAGGCATGGGGTGAAAACATTGTGTAACAATATTTTCCTCCTGACCTCGCCTTTATGTATCATAGATCCATCATATGTGAAAGCAGCCTAAGGGTCTTTGTGAGAAAATATAGAGTTATTCAGTTGGACAATAATACAAGCTTCAAAAAGCTAATACAATATAAGTGTACATGCCTTTTATGGTAAGAACACATGCTGGAGATGGGATATCCAATGCCTCTGGATGAAGATTATTCGGATGATGATGATCCTGATGTGGAGCACACGAGGAACCATAAATCATCATCATCAGCTTTGCCCATTCTTAAGTCTTAAATCTCTTGGAGATTGAATATATATAGAGGCCCATTCATATTAGAAAGCCCATGAAGGGAAGTCAACAAAAGTCAAGGACCAAAATTAGGAAAAGATGACCTACTCTATCTCCTAGTGGTCTGTAAGGCATGGGGTGAAAACATTGTGTAACAATATTTTCCTCCTGACCTCGCCTTTATGTATCATAGATCCATCATATGTGAAAGCAGCCTAAGGGTCTTTGTGAGAAAATATAGAGTTATTCAGTTGGACAATAATACAAGCTTCAAAAAGCTAATACAATATAAGTGTACATGCCTTTTATGGTAAGAACACATGCTGGAGATGGGATATCCAATGCCTCTGGATGAAGATTATTCGGATGATGATGATCCTGATGTGGAGCACACGAGGAACCATAAATCATCGTCATCAGCTTTGCCCATTCTTAAGTCTTAAATCTCTTGGAGATTGAATATATATAGAGGCCCATTCATATTAGAAAGCCCATGAAGGGAAGTCAACAAAAGTCAAGGACCAAAGTCCATAAAAGGAAGTCAAGAGTCAAATGAAATGTTCAGGAGATGGAGGTCAAATGACGACAAGACGTAGGTAAGCAATAACCTGATCATGAGGCAAGCTACGTGGGTATTTGAACATGGGCATTCCAGCGCCATAAAAGGCAGTTATGATTTGAATCATAGATGATTCAAATCATTTCCCTCCAAAGAGGCATGAAAGTTACGTATCATGATGGAGTATAAATGCAAGTGAAAGGATCAAGTAAAAGACTACAAACACAATACACAATAATGTGCAATTTACTTTCTTTCTAGTGTAGCCTTAGCCTAGCCTAACCAACCCCCTTCTAGGGTTATAGTTTAGTTTTTAGATCTAGAGCATGTACTAGTGACAAGTTTGTTTATCTCTAGTTTTAGCCGGAACTCATTGAGGTAATCATCTTTGTGTTTTCCCTTTAATTGTCCAGCCTGTATTATCCTCATGTGTGTTATACAAAGCTTTTCTAGAAGTTTGTGATTTGAATGGGAATACTCAGCTTTGATTAATAGATTAATTATTGCCCCTTTTGTTCTATTTAATACTTCTCGCCTGAATTTATTAGGCGTTGTAGTTTAATTAATTAGATTACAACAAAGTACGTTAGCAAGGTTTTATCTAATAAAACCGGTAACCCCCAGGAACTAAGACTCCTGTAGCGCTCAATATCTAACTATTAGGTGTGCATTGACTTGTTTGCAAAGTCAACCAACTGATTTTGCACCAACACCCATCATTAAAAAATTCAATTATTCATACTTACTAGTATAGTACTACTACACCAGTTATTTAAACCCTTAAAATTCCAATAATAATAATACCTTTTTTAGAATTTCAGCAACATATAATCTGGTAAAACCCCTTTTAAACATGTTTACACATAATTAAACTTATAAGAATAATCAATTCTATAGTTTATAACATACTACTATGATTTTCCGATCTTTAACACCCTAAAAATTTATGTTTTGATAATTAAAAATCCAATCTAAACATAATATATAAATCATAATTTTTATTTCTTCCATACATAAATTATATAGTCTTAGATTCATAATCAAATCATCAAACTAAAGCTTTTAAACATAATCAAACTAAAAATAAATCTTAAAAACATAAACTTTAAATAAAAACTTGAGGAGGAAGAAAAGTAATCAAACCAAAGCAAAAGAAGAAAGAAAGAGCAACGAGCCGTCAAAGGTGGCGGTGTCAGCACTGTGGTTGGCAAGGAGGAGGGAGATTACTTGTGAAAGAAGAAAGCGTTACTTGGAAAGGAAGAAAAGAAAACTCGAGAGAGAATTAGGGAGAGAAGAGCTGAAATTTTTGTGTGTGAGGAGAGAGAAAATATTATGTGGGAAAAAATACGGGTTTAATGGGTTTATATATGTTTTCCTTGTGGGCTTAGGAAAAGGTAATTGAGCTCAAATAAAGTTTAATAAGGAGTAAAATTAGTGTTTGGATCTACTTACACAACTAGAAGTCCTTTTTCTAATCTAAATAGTGTTTGGGTTCCTCAAGCTCACTTAAACTCCTTTTCGAAATCCAAAAAGTATTTCAAATATTTTTCAAAGCATGCTTAAACAAAATATTTTAACTTCTTTAAATTATTAAAATGATTCCTTTGACTTTCGAATAGTCAACCTTTTAAGAAAATAAATTATTTTAATACTAAATTATATTTAAATATAAATACATATATACTAAAATATATTTATAAAATTCATAAATTTACGGGGGATTATAGTCGTCCCCTATTGGCCTTAGTAGTATAGTTGATGAAGATATAAGATGGTGTCTATACATCGTCTTATTCCTCCCTAATTAGTCTAGTTAGGGCCTGTTCTCCCCAACTTATTTTCAGTTCAGTTCAGTTCAATTCAGTTCGGCTCCAATCAGTTCAGCTCAGTTCAGTTCATTTCAGTTCAGTTAAGCTACATTCTTTTATAACCATTTTGTTAAATACTATTATTATGTTGGTATAATTTATTTTACTAATTATTATTATTATTATTATTATTATTATTATTATTTATTTTTATATCATTACTAATTTGTTTTTCCTTTTTTAGTTTTCTTCTTTTTCTCGATGTTTTACATTTTTAAAATAAAAAAGGGTTACTAAACGCAGCCTCACTTTACTAACGCAACCCAAAAACTCTCATTATGATATCCTTCCTAAAAAACACTTTTCACTCTTAAAATATTCTCTCCTCCTCCTTTCTAACTGTCTGTTAGAGAGAAAAATTTATAGAAGACCTAATTCACAAATTTTAATCTTATACTCAATGGACGATAATTTTGACCCAAACGAATTTTAATCTGATGTAAGTTGTTCATTTTTTCCCCCATAATTATGCAATGTTAGGCGATTTATATGCATCGATTTGCCCTATTGCATGCAATCTATACGAAAGTAATTAATCTGTTTCGTGCAGATTGAACGAAACAGTCTATTCTATTTCGTGTAGATTGCACGAGACAGATGCATTTGTTTCTTACAGATCGCACGAAAAAGTCTCTTTTATTTCATGGAGATCACACGAGACAGTGTCTTCGTGCACTTTCCAGAAAAATCAAGACCCAATTCGCTTAGTAAGAACACAATAACTCTCGAAAATCTCCCCAAATGATATTGGTTTCATCGAATGAAAAACTTTATGTTGGTTTTACCGCATGTAAATGGACAAAGAAGGACCTATTGAGGAAGAGGGAGAAAGGAGAATTAAAACTACAAATTATGGAGAATTGGAAGAATAATTATGTAGAATTGGAAGAACCAGCCCCAATTTGGACAACATACGAAGACTACAAAGACGAAAAATGGAGGTAGGAGTTGTTAGAGAGAGAAATGAGTTATGAGGAAAAGGGTTGTGTTCAGTAAAGTGAGGTTGTATTTAGCAATTATGAAAAAAAAAACTAGTGATAGAAGAAAATAGGGAGTATAACACTTCTTCTATTCCTGCTTAATTATTCCTATTCCTCCCCTCTTAGCCCTCGAGCGCTGATCAGCACATACCCGGTATGGACACTGTTTGTCCATACCGTGGCAAAGTTGTAAATAAATACAACTTTTTCTTTTTTTTTTGTTTTTTTTTTGTTTTTTTTATATTTTTTTTTTTGAGTTTTTACTTACATACATTCATGATTTGATTCACATTATAGTTGATCTGATTCACATTGTAGTTGATCTGATTCATATAACAATTGATCTGATTTCTCTCCTACATGATCAGAGTTGTCTAAATTGCTCTCATTGTTACCGTGAAGCTAATAAAGCGGCCGATTGGTTGGCTAATCATGGTGTGGGTCTTAACCAGCCATTGTCTTTGATTGAGGCGGTCCCGAAGGACCTTCTTGCCGTTTTATTGGAGGATACAAGTGGCGTGGCATGGCCAAGAATGGTCCCTAGAAGCGTGGTCGAGGCTTGAAGTGTCGTAATGCTTCTTTGATCTTTTTGGTTGTGTTTTTGTTTTTTAGTGTTTTGTTCGTGTTTTGGTAGTTTAATTTCGTTGTTTTCTTCTTTCTAGCTGTAGTTTTGTTTTTCTTGGCCTAGTGCTTTGGGTTGTTTCCCTCTTCGTTCACAAAAAAAAAAGAGAGTTGTCTAAATTGCCATTAAGTCGACTTTTTTTGTATCTTTTTCTAACAAAATTACTAAGGGGGCGTTTGGTTTGGGGTGTTTTGGAAAGGGTAAGGGAATCAGGGAACCTGATTCTCTTACTTGTTGTTTGTTTGTTCAAATCAATGAAACCCTTTACCCTCTCCTTACCCCCAAAGTCCTCTACTTTCATTCCCTACCCCCAAGGGTTTCACTTACCCTTTCTTTGACTCATAATTGACCATATCTTTGACCACCCAACCACCACTTAAACCAACCACTAAACCACATCTGACCACACACCACACCATCTGCACACCCTACCACCACAACTCGACACCTCCACCCCAACACACCCTACCACCAAAAACCAGTCACCGATGCCGTAGAGAAGGGGAGGGTGAAAACGACGGTGCAGGGGAGGGGGTGAACACGACAGCGCGACGCAGGGGAGGAGGTGAACACGACGGCGCAGGGGAGGGAGGGGGAATACGCGACGGCTCAGGGAGAGAGGGGAATACGCGACGGTCAGGGGAGGGAGGGGGACACGCGACAGATCAGGGGAGGAATGGGAACGCGCGACGGCTCAGGTGAGGGAGGGGAACGCACGACGGCTCAGGGGAGGAGGGGAACGCACGACGGATCAGGTGAGGGAGGGGGAACGCGCGACGGCTCAGGGGAGGAGGGGGAACACGCGACGGTCATGGGAGGGAGGGGGAAGACACGACGACGGGAAGTGGAGGGGGGACGAGGTAGCGTTACTGGGTGGGGAGGCGGCGGGGGAACAGTAAAAGAGGAAGGAGTGGTGGTGCTATGGTGGGAGAAGGGTAAGAAGAGGAAGAAAGATGATTGATATTGTACTAACCAAACACCACTCTAAATCTAAGGGTTTTGATTTCCTTTGCCCTTCTATCCCTTTCTTGATTCCATTCCCTTTACCCCATAGCAACCAAACGCCCCCTAACATACTACCCCGATATAAACACTGTTGACACATACCGAGTATGCGCCAATAGTTTCTCCTTATCTCTCCATTACAAAATGACAACCTTTAAATAATCTTACTTTGCCCCCACATATATTCGAAACAAGTTTTGTGGTACTAAATACCAAACTAAACCAACCAATAATACTAAATACTTCCATGTACTAATCAAGAAAAAGAAAAAAAAAACCAATTCGGTGGGATTTTGAGGAGAGAGAAAACTGTAGAGTTAATGATGGCTTCGTCTATATTGGGGGTTAAGCCACTTCTATCATCTCATCGAATACGAGCTGTTCATAGTCCTACCATCGACACCACTTCTTCTACTTCAATGGCGTCGACTACACCTAAGTGGGCCCAGAAGACCATCACTCTCTCTCCTCACCCTCGTGGCTGTCATCTTGTAACTTCCAAGGTTATTATTCCACTTTCTGTTCTCTTCTTCAAATTCTTTTGCCTTCTTCTTATCTGATATTCCATTTAATTTGAAGAAACTTTTTTCTTTTTCTTCTTATTATTTTCTGATTTCGTTTTATAATTTATATACAGTTATATTTGATTTTCAATTGAAACAGTTATTTTTTTTGAAATGCATGATAAGAGTAAAGAGTCGTATTGGTTGAGGTCAAAATTATGTGGATGAGATGATGAATCATTGTCTGAAGATTCTGATTGCTTTTACTTTAGTACCCTACTCCCTTGACTATTTTTCGGTGTGGAGAGAACACAAGGGCAAATGATATAGACGGGATTTGATTAGAGGTGGTACGACCTCCTCGACTTTAACCAACTAAGCTTGTTGACATCCTCACCCTCCTCCCTTGATAAGTTCAAGGTTTATAGGGTTCGGTTCTCCTTGATTTTTTGAAGTGATATTGATGACTTATCTCTCTTATAATGACTGTGCGGCATATAATGCTTGTTGACATCCACACCCTCCTCCCTTGATAAGCTCAAGGTTTGCTTGATGCAGAAGAGAAAAAGATGAGGTAGATCATAAAGGAGAAATAAGAGACACAAACCGAAGGGAGAAGGAGTAGGCGAGTAGCAAGATAAGAGAGAGGCGAGGGACGATTACAACTTGTTTGGTAGAAAGGATTTGGAAGGAAAAGAAAGGAAGTGGAAGGAAATTTGTTACTTTCCAATGTTTGGTTCATTAAAAAAAAATTAAGTAAAAGGAAATGGGAGGAATTGGAAGGAAAGACTCTTTAATAAAATTTCACTTTTCTTTTCTCCCAACGGTGGGGGAATTTGGAAGGAAAGAAAATTTATACCAAACATGGAAAGTTAAGGTTTCTTTCCTTTCTCTTCCATTCTTTTCTTTTCTCTTCCCTTCCTTTCTCTTCTCTTCCTTTCCTTTACTAAAAATGAACCGAACACACTGTTAGTGGATGAGAAAGTACTGTTGCCTTGCCTTTCTATCATGGGTTTTTTCGCTTTTAACATCGATTTTTTGCATCACTTCCTAGTTTCTATCTAATACTCCGTTGGCTATCTGAATTAATTGCACACTTGCATTATTAACTAACATTCTCTTACATTTTTCTCTCCGATTACACAGAATGTCATTTTTCACTTCATAACTCTACATTTTCTCTTGCTTCTTTTCTCTTTGCCTATTATTGTAAAGCTTTGAATATTTGTTGAACCTTATTTTGCGTTTTCTCTCCCGCATTATTTCTTATTCTCTCTCTTTTTGCACTACTCTTAATCTCCGTGCCAAAAGCAAGTGCGCAAAATAATATAGAGCTGGGGCCTACTTGAAATATAGTTTTAGAAAAAGTAGCTTTTTACGTCTTATTACCCAATATTGAATTACGGTTCATCATAGATGATTATCTTTAGAAGGCTTATACTACCAGAAGGGTGCTTGAGGAGGTCTATTCTATCTTTTAACTTGGTAATATAGTTGTAGGGATGTTTTTCCAGATTCCATTCATTATATTCTGCAGTAGATTTATTCTCGAAGTAGGATAAACTGGATAGTTGATATCTATATATACTAAAGCGGATGTTATAAGCAGCATTGATAGATATATGTAGTTGATGTTTCCTCCTAAACATATCAAGGCATTGAACATAATAAGCAGCGTCTTAATGAGAATTAGTTGATTGCTCGTTGCTTTGAAAATTTGTTTTCAAGTTCAATTACTGTTGAATTTGACTATAATTGCAGTAAAAATTAAAATTTATAAGTGAATGTCCATCCTGCACTAATACTAATGACCTAATGAAAAATTGGATAAAGATAATCCCAACTATGTGCATTTCCCTTTTGATAATTCCAACTACAAGTTAATCCATAATAATCCCAACTAGGGGAGTCTTAAATATGCTCCCTGAAGACTTGCAACCGGTTAGCAGGTTACTTTTTTTTTATATGCTTTCTTTTTTTGTTCCTCTCTCTCTCTCTCTCTCTCTCTCTCTCTCTCTCTCCTAGTTCTACCTAGTTCCGACCTAAGCCAACCGCCCTCTGGCCACCTTTCTTTGGTGCCATCTCAACCCCACGACCCCTTTTTCTTTCATTTGATTATCACCACAATTTGGTGAAGCGAGCTTCTTCTAATCTTCAGTTTGATTCTTATGCAACCATTTATGACTTAATCTCATTGCTAGCTTCATTCTAGGACGGGGTTTCTCAGAGGACGATGTTTTATTAGGCAAGCAAGATCTTGAGAACGATGACATTGACAAACAAGTTGAATTCAATGTTGTCACCGCCAAATTCAACTTGATCTCCCACAAACTGTACATGAGTTCGTGGGCGTGTGTATTTCTGTTGAAGTTCCTCCTCCAAAGTGTTTTGAGTGAAAAGAGTGAGTTTGAAGGGAAATTTAGCTTCGATTCATAGAATGATATGATTTGAGCCATGAAATTACATAATGAAATGTGGTATGTCAGTCAGGGTTGCTTAGGATGTAGAAAAAAAGTTAGTTTCCTATTTCATCTTCGCCACATGCCTCGTTTTATGAGTAGTGGTGGTGAGAAGGTTCATAGTAGGGCAGGGTGGTGGTTGGATTGTTTTCAAGAAGAGCCTATCAAGTGGGGGATAGCAGTGGAAGAGAGAGAAGGGAAGAGATTTTCAAGAAATATAAAAAGTTGGGGAGCCATTGAAATGAAGCGACATGGTTACATGACCTCTTTAACATGTAAATTTAAGTCATGGAACATTTTTGGAAGACTCACATAATAGTTGTGACCAGTGTTACCTAATTCGCTATCTAATTCGCCTTTTGAATTCACCAATTCGCCCAAAATGAGCCAAAAATGAACCAAAAGTCCAAACTGACCATAATTCGCTTTTCTCAATTCGCGATTCGCGGGGGAATTAGGAAATTAGGTAACACTGGTTGTGACTACAATGGAATGCTCATAATTAGGATTATTAAAAGCGAAACAACCATAGTTGGGATTGTCCTTGTCAATTTTTCCTAAAACAACTACTCGGGTATTACCTAGTATTATTACTGTTCATATAATTTTTTTTTGTTCTTTTGAATTTTTGGATGTCCTAGGCCGTGTGACATAATTCCCTAATCTCCCGCGCATTGCGAACCATAGAAAGGCAAATTATGGTCGGCTTTTGCCTATATTTGTCTCGTTTTGGGGGAAGTGAAAAAAGCTAATTATGTTACACTGGTCCTAGGTTTCTCTAGCCTTCAAAAATGCTGGTATCAACTTATGGAAATTTGCAAGATCTTGCTAAAATAACCTCTTGTCTTTGCTCCACAAACTATTATCATCCCAAAATGAAATCACTTTCACCTTAGTTTCTCG
Organism: Beta vulgaris subsp. vulgaris; assembly: GCF_026745355.1. Lineage (NCBI taxonomy): Eukaryota > Viridiplantae > Streptophyta > Magnoliopsida > Caryophyllales > Amaranthaceae > Beta > Beta vulgaris. The sequence goes on from NC_079208.1 coordinate 16,296,114, forward strand.
GGATTTTCTTGGATGGTTTTTATTTCTTCTAGAAAATGTTAGCGCTGATGCATTACTGCATATGTGTATAGTTATTGCTGTCTGTTTGAGGAGGATCATCATGATTGAAATAGTTATTATGCGCTATATTGTTCATTATTTTAGTTAAACAACCGAGATGATGTTGGTGAGAGGTTTTTGGTGATTTTCTGTTGCGTTGAAGTTTAGTTGCTGTGGGTGGGGATGTTTTTCCAGATTCCTTTCATTAACCTGTGTATTAGATGTTTACCTTGATATGATATGATGCCTTACTGAATATTTGTTAAATTTGAACAATGATAAAGCTCCAAACTTGTGCTGACTTCAAGTGGGGAAAATTGATGCAATCTTGTACTACAACTTTCTTGAAGGTTGAGCTAAGGTTGGATGTAGCTGGAAACTTGTGCTGACTACTTGTGGGGAGAAATGAATTTTTAAGCTCTTTTTATCTTTTAATTAGCAATATGCTTGAGCAAGGAGGATATATAATTTGTTTGGAAATTCAACATGGTGGGGTGTGATGTGACTAGATGATATAATGTGATTTCTTCCTTCTTGTACCATTTTCCTTATTTTAGTAGTCTTCCTTATTTTAGTAGTCTTAATATGGTCGTTTTGAGTCACACGCTTATGGTTGCTAATGATGTAAATGTTCGTATCAGGTACTGAAGGAAATTGGACAAGAATTGTCTGAATTCAAGTGTGGGCTTGCTCATCTTTTCTGTAAGAATCCATTTTAAATTAGGTAGACTCACAGCTTCTGAGTTGAAAGGGTTTTGCTTTACATTCATGTGCTTTTATGCTCGTAAATGTCCAGTGCAACATACTAGTGCTTCTCTGACCATAAATGAAAATTACGATGCTGATGTTCGAGAGGACACAGAGACATTTCTTAACAGGGTAGTTCCAGAGGTCAGCATTCATGTGCAAATATTGATTAGCTTTCGTTGCTGTATTGACAGTATGTCTTATCTGCCGTTTGATGTCTTTTTCAGGGTAGTTCCGCACCTTGGAAGCACACACTGGAAGGTCGGTATATAGACTGGTTTTTCCGAATTATGTTCTGGATGTTCAATTTTGCCTATTTTTGATGAACAACTTATTCTTTTCCTCACCTGAATTAGTTATTTGGAGACAGTGCTGCATCAGTTCCATTGATTCCGGGAACGCGGTACGTGGCCGCGTTCCACGTTCCACGTTCCACGTTCCACGTTCCACGAGACATGTCCCAGAATGCGGAACGTGGTATACGGTCTAGGAGTCCATCTGGTTTACTCTAGAGGCTGCGTTCCGCGTTCCCGTTTCCGTAACACGTTCCGAAACGTTATGTGTACCATGTAACAATGATCAGTTCACTCTTTGTGTTATGATATGCCAATCACTTTTAAAGGTCTATTGGCTTCTAGTTATACCTTAGTTTTAAAACGCGAGGCCAGGCGGCGAGCAAATCGCATCCTAATGCCCAGGCGGAGCGCGTGACGACAGGGCGAGCAAATCGCATCCTACTGCCAGGCGGAGCGCATGACGACAGGCGCACGGAAGCACGCGCTTTAGGGCGCCTTTGAGCTAGGCGAGAGGCACAGAAAGCGGTCGCTTTTCGTGTTGAGGCGCGCGTGTTGGCCACCGCCTACCTTTTTTAGGTATTTTACCACTTCTTTTGCTTGAGATCGGCTTTTGGTTCACATAGGGCTGAAACGCTAGAACAAGATACGCCACTCTACTCTGCACTACCTCGACACTCCTTCGCCGCTGGTGGTCGCTGATGGTGACCAACTGCTCGCCGACTGGTTTCCGCCTCCCCGCCGGTGGTCTCCTGTCTTCGCCGGGGTAAGTTCTCTTCTCTTTGCTTCTTCTGTCTTTCTTTCTTCTTCTTTATTTCCCTTATTTTCTTCTTCTTCTTCTGTCTTTCTTTCTCCTTTATTTCATATCTTCCTCTCCTATCTTCTTCTCCTCTTGGTCGGTCTTTTTTTCATGGCTTCTTCGGTCTTTCTTCCTTCTTTCTTCTTTATTTTTCACTGCATGTTTTTTTTTTTTTTACGATGGTTTTTTATTTCTTTCTTTAGTTCTTCTTCCTGTTTTTCTCCAGTGGGTATTTTTATACCTTATAGCAAGACCCTTCTTTATTTCTTATAGCAGAATTTGATTCCTTATTTCTTATACATCTTCACTGCGTTTTTTCCCATGTGGCAGACTGCTAGCGACTAGTTAATTTTTTTAATCCATTTATATGCTTTTTATTTAATTAGTTTTTGAGTTGGGATATCATTTGAATTGTAACTGGTTGATTGTTGATGATGAAAATTTGGGTTTCAAGTTCTAGTGGACTAAACTTGAAACCTTGTTTGATTTTCTTTCTACTTGGTACTTTGACTAGTGATGAAGTATGCTTTATTATACCTTTTTACGGTTCTTTAATATAATATATATATCTTGTTTTAAGGGTTACAATGATTCTTTATTTGATTTCTAAGTTTTTTAGCACCAAAGGTGCGCCTCGCCTACAGGATGTGTGCGCCTTCGCCTACAGGATGTGTGCGCCTTCGCCTACGGGATGTGTGCACCTTCGCCTTGCACCTCAATGCTTTGCGCCTTGAACCTCGGTGCTCCTAGTGCCTTTTAAAACTAAGAGTTATACCTACCTTGAATTATATGCATGCTCATGTTTGTACCTGACAAGTGGCTTGAATACCATTATCACCCGATATAGGAAATAAGGGGCCCGCGAGGCTGAAGACGTGTTTCTGGGTAAACGATTGTCACTCCTTGCCCTAGAAAAAGATAAGATGTTATAAAAAGATCTAGGACAGCATAAGGTCAGCGCGAGTTAGGTTTTTGAAAGAAAATTCACTAGAGTCCTACTAAAGTTCTTATTTGCTGTTTTGCAAGTTCCCTATGACATTTACATGATGCAGTTTATGATCATCTCAAATCCCAGTTGTGTTTTGGTGCTCTTTTGGTTTCTCTTTCTTTATGTTTTGATTTTCCTCAGCTCCAATCGGTCGCGCTCTGCTGGAATAAGTTTGAAACTTGAAATTCTGAAAGTTAGCTGACCTGTGATGATCAAAGTAAATACTTCCTGGGTTTTTTCTTACTCGCAACACTTTTTTTTTTCATCAACTCCAATGCAATTTTGGGGTATGAGAGAGGTAGAGAGGAAAAAAAGAGAGGGCCCATGTGATTAGAGAGAGATAGAGAGAAAGGAAAAACAAAAATAGAAACTATTGCAAGTAATTAATTATTTCCCTTTTAGAAAAGTGTTGCGGGTAAAAGAAAACGGAGGAAGTAATTGCTGACCTAATCTTTGGTGCCTTTGGTATTATTTGTCAGAAGATATATTGTTGATAGCTGCAAGTTAGGAAGCACAAAGCAACATGCGAAACGTCATCTGGTTTCCATACATCCTTTCGTATTGTTTGTCATCATTGCTCATTGCTCTGATTTCTGTTTGCAGGACCTGATGACATGCCAGCACATATCAAGTCATCAATGTTTGGCTGTGCATTAACGTACATTCTCTGATGCTCTAAGTCTGAGGTTTTTTAGTTCAAGTCCGTCAGATACTCTTGCATGTTGTTGCTTACACATTACTTTATCTTTGGTCCAGGATTCCAATCACTAACGGAAAGCTTAACATGGGAACCTGGCAGGTAACCACGATTATTATGATGTCAATTGCTGCAGTTATCAATTTTAACATATAGCTACTGATAATAGGGTTCTAAATTGGGAGGGGGGTGGGTTTGATGAGAAGTGGAGTGTCATGAGTCATGACAATATCGGCACTAAGTTGGTTGATTGGGGCAGAAATATTGATGTTGCATCTTTACTACCATTGGCAAGATACATTTTGGTGATACATTTGGTGCCAGTGATTGAAATAATCTCTCTTTTAGTGAAATTGGTCTGCTTTTGTGGACCAATACACTTGTTCCGTTGCTTCAATATGACCTGGGGCTATTTTGAGCATCAAGATTACAAGTAATTTGAGAAGGGAAACCAAATAAAATAAACAAAACCCGCAAAATTTAAGTGCCCAGTAGAAGTAATTTCACGCGAAAACCAAATTAAATATAGAGAAATTTGTCAAAAACAACCTTTTATAAACAACTTTTTTGTCAGAAACAACCTTTTAAAATTTTTTCGTCAAAGGAAACTTTAAACCTAAATTTTTTTGTCATAAAACCTTATGACCTCATTCCGGCATTAACTCAGTTAATGACCCGGAAATTTGCGAGAAGCAACCTTTTACAAAGGTCATGTGAAATACATGCACGGATCAACGTTGGAAATGGCTAAGTCAACACCGGAGAATAGGCTAGCTAGGTCTCATCTTGCCAAAAAAATTTAGTATAAGGTTTTAACTTGCAAAAAAAAATTATAAAATGTTGTTTCTGACAAAAAAGTTATTATAAAAGGTTGTTTCTAGCAAATTTTTAACTGAGTCAATGTCGAAAAAATTGGTTGATGCCGGAACGACACCATCAGGTTTCTTCTGAAAATTTTCTTTAGGTTTAAGGTTTTTCTTGACAAATTTTTTTTTAAAAGGTTGTTTCTAACAAAAAGTTGCTTATAGAAGGTTGTTTTAAACCAATTTCTCTAGAATATATGCTACCTTTGTTTCTTTTCAATCTACACACTTCTCTTTTTGGTTTGTTTCTTTTCAATCTGCACACTGTTGCATTTTCTATTTCTGGTAACATGTATCATCTTTTTTCTCTTCTTTTTCCACCCATGTGGTCTTACTTTTTTATATACCTGCCTTAAAATTTCTTTCTTCACCTTTTTAGTTTCTCTCACTTTTCAGTTTCTCTCTCACTTTTGGACTTCCTTCTTGGTTCTCCCCAAAGTAAAGTGAGTAAATTAAAAAGAAACAGAGGGAGTACATATTAATTTCATAAGAACTATTACAGTTTTGGTTGACATATTAAAGATTACATTTTTATTGGCTGACATCATTAATTCCCTAGTGTCCAACTATGAGCATCCTTGATAATAACTCAGAGTGGAGATCTGTCTTCTCAAAAAGAAAAAGAGAAAAGAGTTGAGATCTGATGTGAGCAAACCCTGATGCCGGTAACAAATTTACAGAACATCTCTACTCCTTCACCCTCTACATAGCACAAGATCTGGACAGATTGTTCTTTTTTAGGATAGAGTTTATTGATGCTGCAATCGTCTCAGCCTTTATAGGTTGAAGAGTAATGATCCTACACAGTAGTTACTGTGTCAATGTAGGTCTGGCCCTCGTAATTAAACAGGCTGTTTTTGTAGATTTATCATTTATGTCACTTGAAATATGTTTTAAGCAATTATAAAAGTGTTGAGCATCAATAAAATGTGGAGTAGAGCATGAAACTGTGATCTTAGACTCTACATAGCCTTTTTAATGAAGCTGTGATCCTAAACTTAGTACACAAAGATAAAAGACATGAAACTCCATAAAATGTGGAGCAGAGTACTCACAATAACGGATCTCTACCAATAGGAATATCAGTATTTGTGTCAATATCATCGATAAGCCTTCCTTCTCAAGGCGTGTGCTTAAGGCCTTGTTCTTTTAGACTTATTGTTCAGCTCAGTCAGTTTCCTCAACATAAGTTCAGTCCCAAAGAACAGACTCTAACACTTGTAGAACTTGTACACTTTTCTTGCTTCACCTTCCAACCGTCAATTCATTTCAAGCTAAATTTTCAGATTCAGGTGATGCAAATTCTTTTGACATTCTATTATTTGATGCAAACAAAATATTCTCTAAAGCTAATCTGCAATTGAAAGTTGGAAATCAGCATTATACCCCGTTAGCAAAATGAATTTAGGCATGGGAATAAACCAAACACGGAGAATTGATATAGTAATTAATCTGCAACTTGATACAATTTTGACAAAGCAACAACCAAACCAATCACAACTTCACAAGAGTGAGCGAGATCAGGAGAGGTAGGGAACTTAATTTTTTCAGCAATTCTACTCTTCGTTTATCTTCATCGACATCCAACTCATTGTTCTGGCATCTTTCACCGAAAAACCAACACCAAACTTTATCAGGCAATTAAAATTTCATCTGAGTAAAATGTTAAGACAAATTGAAGCTTAAAATTAAATTGTAGAAGGTATTAATGTAGAGTCCATAACTAGTTAACTACTGGCTCTTAGATAGTTTGGGTTGCTTTTGATTAGGTTAGGCCTGTTCTATCATCAGGTCATCTTTAATCTTGCCCACCAAGCCTCAAACTGTTTCAGCGAAATTCCAACCATAGTAAATTAGCGAACAATTAAATTTTGGCTTTTCTGAGCTGTCTTTTCCTCCATTAGACATTAGTGTCTTCTTCCAACAACCAGAATCACCTCAAGAAATTGATTTCAAAAGTCTGCCAGATTATTATCTTTTCCTGGAGGATTCTAAGTTCCTATATGAGCAATTATATAGTGCATTAAAAACCAAACATAAAGAAATTAGTATAACAGCGGTTGGTAGAGAACTTTGCGAGGGGCAAGAATCGAAACCCTGTCACAGGGGTGGAAGGAGGGTCTCCAACCAAATTGCCCATCTCATATTGGTAATCTATTCAGTGGGTATAGTAGTTCTGTTGTTATTTGTTCTCTTCAGCAATGTATACCATAGATGTAATCATGTATTACTAACCTACCTATATGAATGAATATAGAAGCAATGTATATAATGTTTTGTTGTCTATTTAGGGTATTAGGGTTTGGATTTGAGTCAGCTCTTGCTGAAAGCCTCAATGGTATAGTTTTTTCAATCTGATGTTATTTATTTGCTTGTCTCTCAGGGAATATGGCTGTGCGAGCACCGTGATTATCCAACTCCCCGTAAAGTAGTAGTTACACTGAACGGGATGTAGATGGCTTGGTATACTAGTATATTACACCAGCTTTATGGTCTTTTAGCCAAGTAGTTGTAAACTTGTAATATGGTGGGGTTGTGTGCTATTTCTCTATCTTGTGGACGTAATTTGAACTATTCGCTATCAGATGTAAATTTTTGGAAGAATTATGATCTTGCTACGTTTTATTGTGGTCTGTGGTCTCTGAAATCATATAATGCATCACTCTTGTTGGAAATTCAACTTGAATCATATTGGAAATATGTTTAAGAAGCATTATATATCATGTTGAAAATGTTTATTGATTAATTGTTGAAATTTTAAGGATTTTTTAACAACAATTATACAAACTTTTACCCGTTTTCTCGTGATAAAACAAATTTTTGATTATTTTTTAATAATACAACCATTACATCGAAATTTCTCCAGTATGTTGAGTTGACTTGTAACCGGTAAAACAGGTCAAAAAAATTTTCAAAATGATCTTTATATTTTCTCCTTCCTCCCCCAACCCCCTACCCACCTCAACCACCTCATCTTGTTACCTCCTACAACAAGTTAACAACCGGCATTGTCGTACTAGAGGAATTTTAATCAGAAGTTTGTATTATTAAAAAATAATTAAAAATTTGTATTATCATGAGAGAACGGGTAAAATTTTATATTATTCTGTTAAAAAATCCAAATTTTAATACAAGTTATCACTTTTTGGATTTCAAAATCTTCAATCTATTTTTGAATTTTCTCACTTTTTCTCTGTAATCTTTGCTATGGAGGTAACTCTCTTTAAAACTCTAAAACTAATCTAAGCTAAAGAAAAAATGAGTGATAATTTTCTGCTTTCTACTTTTTTTCCTCCCTAAACAAGTGAGAGTAAGAGTATTTATACAAACTAAAAGTAGTAAGGAAAATATTAAGAGAAAAGAAGGAATAAACTTGTATAAGAAAAGTAAGAAGAGGGAATATAAAAGAAAAGGAGTAAAGAAGGGGAAAGAAAAAAGGGAAAAAGAAGATAAAATAAAATGAAAAACCCAAACATTAGACTCCTGTCGTTCCTCTTTCACTGCAAATGAGATGTGAGTCTACCATAGAAATGGTGCGTACAATACAAACGGTATCGTTTTGTTATTTTAATGAACATTTGTAATTTTGGATTGAACATTTGTGGGATCCATTTTTAACTTTTTCACCTCATGTGCATTGCAAACCAATAAACATCCAATTTATTCCAATGAACATTGTAGTACAATGAACACACACTATTTTTATTGAACATTTGCAATTTCGGAATGAACGTTTATGAAAAATTTAGTGTAAAAAACACATTCTTTTTCTTGAATGAACAATTACAATTTTGGGTTGAATATTTTCGAGTTATTCCAAAATTCAGTATGTTTACGAATTTTCAAAATTCAGAATTGCTGTTGATTTTCAAAATTCAAATTTCAAAATATGTTTCGAATTCACCAATTGTTTATTTCTCACTTTATTCAACCTACTGTTGGTTCAAATTGTTATTTTGTTCATCTAAGTTCTTCAAAATGTTTTGTCAAATTACTTATATGTTCAGTGTGATAAATATTTATGTTTTCATTATAATTATTTGTAATGTACAAATATGATTCTGCAATAAACAACATATTATCTATAATGAATAACTCAACTGAATAGTTATATGATTATATATCTAAAAATAAGTAACTACAAAAGATGGTATATTCAAAATATAGTATGTACCTAAAGGTATAAATATAACCAATACAATACATTATATCCCATATGAACACCAGGATCTTACAAATTAAGATTTATTGATCACTAAACACTATTGAGTTCATTAAGATGTTCTTGCTTGCTTCTTCCCATTTCCGATTGATTTGATTGTTGAGATTTCGACACTGTAACATATCATTAGTTGTCTGGACTAATCGAATTGAACTGATACAAGAAAGAAAGGAGAAGTAGTTAAAACAAAATTCTTCAAGATATAATATAATGAACATAATCTTTCAAACATACAAGGAACACATTTTAATATTACAATGAACATGCTCCTAGACACACAATAAATACATGACCAAATATAACGAACATGGGACTAAAATGATTTTAGGGAATACATGTTAGTAATACAATGAACATTGACCTAAGTTGTGCACATTGTACTCATAAATAGTACAACAAACATCATATAATCATAAAAAGAACATTTGGACAAATATCAAATATTTGTAGATAAATGTATGATAATTAACCCATCATTAATTCATTCATTTCATTGAATATACCACAAACACATGAACATATGACTGAAATGCAACGAACATTTGACCAACAGATATTTCAACGAACATATATATGCTAATGGGACAATGAACATATGTCATAGTTCATGTTATTAATGCAATTAATATGTGTCAAACATGCAATGATCATATGAACAAATATATCTAACATTTGAACAAACATATAATACACATAAGGCAAAATATAATAAACATATAACCAACACGAATTCAATAAGTACATTATAATAATACAACGAACATATATTTATAGTCCAATGAACACTAATTGGTTTTTGCTGCATTTTTTCCTGATGTCAAACTCATTCACCCCCTTCATTTACTGGGATCTCTCTTTCGTTAATTGGGACATCAATTGCAAGGTTGTTTTCATTTTTTTCAAAAATTACCATCAAGATCTTTACCAAAAAAGAGGGAAAAAAAAAGAAACAAAAACACAAAATGTAAAAAATTTGTAATCAATTGAAAAGATAAATATTCATCTCATCATAATACTGATTTGAAAGAGTACATACTCATTTGATATATACTAATTTGATTGAATACATACTCATTTGAAAGTATACATGCTCATTTGGTTAGATTCATTGTCATTTAGCCTCTACATATACCCGAGAGTATTAATATAATTTGGGGCTACTCATCGGTGAAAAAGTTATGGCCTTACAAGTCACTAAGGCTATATTCTTTTGGACTGAATAAGTTTGAACTGAATTCAAATGAATTTGTTTGAACTTAACTAAAATAAATTTGTTTGAACTGAACTGATCTGAAATGAATTTATATGAACTGATCTAAAATGAATTTGTCTGAACTGATCTACTCTGAAATGAATTTGTCTGAACTAATCTACTCTGAAATGAATTTGCCTGAACTGATTTACTCTGAAATGAATGAACTGCACTGAACTGAACTGAACTGAAATGATTTACGATTTAATTACTTTAAAAGAACAAAGCCTAACTACAATAACAAAAAAAATTACTCCATTACATCTACTAATAAAACAAGTATTGACATAAAACATCTAACACTTTTTATGGGCTCCTTATTTAGAACGGTAAGAAATTTTTTTCTCTAACCTGCCTTCGTATAGGACACTCACGCAGATGCCCTGCCTTCGCATAGGACACTCACGCAGAGGCCCAACAAAGGAGAAAATTGAAAGTTTAGGATATCATTAATGAAAGATGGTGAGACAAGAGATGAAGAAGATGAAGATAGAGAGGAATAAGAGAAAGAAACTCTAACGGCGTTAGAGTTCCATCAATAGTAAGAGTTAGGGGTGTTCACGAGCCGATTCGACCAAACCTTACTAGGCTCGGCTCGAAAACACATTTTATTAGGCTCGGCTCGAGCTCGAAGCTCATCGAGCTTAAAAATATTGGGCTCGGCTCGAGCTCGAGTTGTAAATTTTCGGCTCGGCTCGACAAGCTCGAGAAGCTCGAAAATCACTTCCAAACTCGACAGGCTCGAGAAGCTCGAAAATCACTTTCAAACAACGTTAGATATCATAAGCCCAAACACTTAATAATTCAAGGGCCCAATTGCTAAACAATTGTTGTCAGCAAAGCCCAAGCAAATAGCTAGCATGCTGTAGGGAATTAGGAGCTTAAGGACTTGCTTTTATAACCGCATGAAACCATTGTCCTCAGCTAACCCACCGATGTGGGATGCATGATGCTGCGTACTGCGAAAATTTGTTATTTTACGAAGAAGCTTTGCCTTTACTTTTTCTATTTGTTATATAGCCTTGCTCTTTCTTTTGTCTATTTTGATGAGCAACAATGAAATAGGAAGAGAGAGAGAGAATAGCAATTCATTTCTAGTATTTCTTTTCATTTTTCTTCTTTCTAATATCCATTTTTTTAAAACAAATTTTAAGACTACAAATTCATTTGTTTTTATGTGCTCCAAGTCTTTGACAGATGATCTTTCAATCATACATTTCTAACAATTAATTTATTTGCTCTTAAAAAAATATCATAACTCGACTACATTCACTTTTTATATACTAAATTTGACTAAGTAAAAAAATTATTATATAGTATGTTGAACTACTTGTTAGTCTCTGTGCATACTATCTAATTATCAACTCCTTATATTTGTTTAGTTAATAAATAAGTAATACTATCTCTCTTACAACCTGTACACTATCTAATTATTAACTTGGTTCTCATTATCGATATGTGCATCATAAAATTATTGTTTGATTTCTCAATGTGTTCTTATTAGATGGTTTGTTCAAGATCCCCAAACTTAAAATATTGGATCCGCCTCAATCCCTAGTTGTCCCAATCCATGAAGTGGAAAAGTATACAAGTGGGATTTTAGCGGCTATCTCAACTTTGTTATTCAAACCAAAAATCACGACTTTGAAAATATTATGACTACTAACATGGCTGCTGTTAACCATGATTATTTATTAATTTTTTTTATCTTATATTAAACATTAATGAAATACTACCTCCGTTTCTTAATAAGTGCAACATTTCCCTTATTTGAAATAGTCACAATAAGTGCAACCAAGCTCAAAATGGTAAAAAAAGTTCAAAATTATTACAAATATGCCACCAAAAAAGCAAGAGGGGACCACAATTTTTTTGTTTCATCACTTGAATTACTCTACTTTATTGTGGTCCCAACTTTCTCTATCTACATTTCTTGGTATTCCCCCACTTTCTCTATGTTGCACTTATTAAGAAACAAAGGAAGTATTTTTATTAAAAAACAATCGAGCCTGTTCGTGAGCTTTCGAGTCGAGTTTAAGGTAGCTCAGGCTCGACTCGTTAGGGTCTTGAGCCGACCCGAACTCGAGTCGAGCCTTCTCGAGCCGAGCTTTGACCGAGCTTTGACCGAGCATAGCTCGAATAGTTTGCGAGGCACCTTGGCTCATTAACACCCCTAGTAAGAGTATTTTGAACACAAAGTCAAAGTTGAGGAGTATATGGGGAATTTTCCAAATGTTAAAAGTAATTTGAGAATCATGTCAAACCTTAAAAATACCTGAGGAAATTTTCATTGCTAACTTTTATGTCATTATTTATGTAATTCATATTTTTATAATTTTTTTATGTCATTTCTCCAAATTATACTCCCTCCGTCTTTTTTTATTTGCTACAAGCACTTTTTCACAAAGACCAAGGAAAAGGGTGGGGACCACTGTGCAGAGGGTGTGCAGTTGGTGATTTAAAGAAAAGTAATGGTGCTTAATTAACTTGTGATAAAGCAGATTAAAAGGCAAAAAAAGCAGTTGGCCCACATTCTTTTTAAAGTAGGCGCCACATATATTGAAGGAGGGATTTCATTTCCCTCCAAAATTTTTATACAACCAAAGGGAACTAAAATTTTCTGTTACAATTATACAACCAAAGGGAACTAAAATTTTCCCTCCAAAATTTTTAAGCTAGATTACATAACAGGGTTTTGAAATTTTCCCCAAAAATTCGAAATTAAGGGGGAATTGAATTTTCCCCCAAAAAACATGAAAAAAAATCCTAACAAACTGTGGACTATATATACACAACCACTTTTGCACTTGCATTTAATTTCTTCACCACTTCCATCAACCAAACCAAAGACACCAACCAGCAGCCAGCCACCACCACCATCAAAGACACCAACCAGCAGCCTAAACCACCATAAAAAACACCAAACAGTAGCCATTTTCTTGGGGAGGGGGTGGGTTTGGGTAGATTAACTCTCAGATAAATCATCATAGAGTTTTATAGAGGCCATTTCTGATTAATTAGCTTCACTTGAGGATAGTGTGGAAGCTTTCTCCGCTTGAACATTGTCTGGCATCCATAGCTTAGCTATGGCCCCCCTAGACAGTTCTACTGATAACACTTCAACACCATCCCCATCAGCTCTTAATTCATCACCAAATTACCCAACTTTTGATCTGAATGACCCACTGCCAGAACCAGAACCAGAACCAGTACCACAACCATTACCACAATTACAAGTTCAGCCACAACAAGAGGCCTTTGACCTTAACAGAGCACCAGCAGCATCAAGTGAAGAAGAAGAAAATTTCTTCACAGCAATGGAACATGGAAATGGTGAAGATGAGGTTGTTGCTGAGTGGTTAGATGATGACTCAGATGTTCACGTCTCAGAATATGATTGGACAGATAGTGAATCAGATGAAGAACAGCAACAGCCAGAACAAGTGGTCAACATGACCCATTTTTTGCACAACCATTCAAGATGTCATGTTGCAAACAGGCTACAACAAGTAGCTTACACAAAAGTTAATGGCAGATTCACTATACCACAGGGGGCTATAAAAAGAATTGCCAATTGAATTGAATACTTCAAGGTGGACAATTGAAGAATATGGAAGAATGTAAGACAACAACTTCAAGAAAATGCAAGAATAGATGTGAATCACAGAAAAACAGGGAGGGTAGGAAGAAAAAGAATTCAATTGATCCTCAAAGGTTAATGGCAATTCCTCTAAGAAAGAGGACTACTATAAGAGCAACAGCAGCACCCTAGGCATACACAGGTCTACATTGCACAGGTTGGTGAAAAGGGGGCAATAAAAAACACACTAATGCCATAAAACCACATCTGACCCAGCACATAAATTGCAAGGGTGTTGTGGTGTTTGGGTTCTATCATACCAAACACTATCCAAACAATACCAAAATTCAGCAACATGTATAATTTGGTCATGTGGATGAGAAATGGTTTTGCATGAGCAAAATTTCTCAAAGGTACTACCTAGCTCCGGTGAAAGAGAGCCATATAGAAGATGCAAAAGCAAGAGGTTCATTGTCAAAGTATGTTCATAGCTGCACTAGCAAGGCCACACATTCACTGATGGAGAGGTCAGTTTTGATGGGAAGATAGGAATCTTCCCATTCATAGAAGAGGTGGCAGCAAAGAGGTCAAGTTGTAACAGAGATGCTGGGGTGATTGAAACCAAAGCTCAATTAAGCATCACAAAAGATGTCATAAGGGAGAAATCATAAAGCACATACTGCCATCTATAAGAAAAGTGGCCAGAGGATGGATGCAAGCAAATATGGATTGTCCAAGACAATGCAAGGCCACACATAACAAGTAATGATGAGCAGTTCATGTTGGAAGCACAAAAATAAAGATGGTTTTGATATCAGATTAATCAATCAGCCAGCACAGTCACCAGATATGAATGTGTTAGATCTTGGTTTTTTTAATGCAATTCAAACCTTAAAAGATCAAATAGCACCTAGAAGTGTGAAACAGTTGGTGAAGGCAGTGACAACAATCATTGACAACTATGATCCTAAGCTATGCAATCATATTTGGTTAACTCTACAACAAGTGATGAAGGAGACTCTAATAGTTAAGGGTAACAACAATTACCACATACCACATATGGGGAAGAAATCACTTGAGAGGAGGGGTGAGTTACCAACAGTATTGTCATTAGCCCACAATTAGTAGAAGAGAGCAAAATGGGCAGAAGAAGGTCATCTTGAAGATGATCAAGAAGAAGCAAACTATGGGGATGAAGATTCAGATGATGGTATTGGGATAATATAAAGCAAAAACAGCAAGCAATGGGCATTTGAAGGCCAATTTTTTGGGCATTAGAGTGCAAGAACATTTTGTAAGTAAAATACAACATATATAGGTTGTTAAACATTTTGTATATGTAGTTAAAACATTTTGTACTAAACTTTACATTTATAATATGTAAACTTTTGGGTTATGTTAAGTTAAAAAAAGAAAACATTCATATAACATCCATAATAAAACAGTTAGTAAAAAAAAAGTTCAGTTATTAGGTTTAAAAAAACAGTAGTGCAGTAGATTCATGTTAGTAATAAAAGTCAGTGAAGTTATGTAAAAAAAAGTTCATGTGAAGTTAAGAACAAAAACAGGGTATCATTGTATCAAACAAATGATTGAGAAAAAAGAAAATCAAATTAAACATTGTTCAAGAAAAATTCAATTAGATTTCATTTTTTTCTCAATCATATTTAAGACAAAATGATAATGAAGGCCAATTTATAAAACACAAGTTAGGCATGATTTAAGTTCCTCTCAGGGAGTCCCCACTCATCCATATTACTCAACACATGCTATTAAAACAGAGGAAAAGTTGAAAAGAAGAGCACAAAAAATTGGTGGCAACATGAGTATACTGGTCTTAAAAGGCATAATGTCCAAAGTATAAATCATCAGACCTCATTCATCATTGAGGAACATAGTGCACCTCTCATGTAAACTTTCTATATGTCATTAAAATCTATTGGACAGCCAAACAAAAACCAAAATATAACACAAATGCCTCATCAATTCTTTATCTACTAATTCTAATCATTTTCACTGATTAAATGCAAAATGGAGTAAAATTTGGATGTAACATCCTATTTCATCATAGAGGATCACACCAACACACACACAATTATTACCCAACTAATACCCAACCAACCCATTTAATCCCCCAAGACCCCTATTTAATCCCCCAACTCCCTTTATAATCCTTCCCTCCAAACACAACATATAAACAGAACAAATCAAGGCCATAATTACATGTTTTAACAAATAAAGGCAAACACAACATATAAACAGAACAAATCAAGGCCAAAAATTACATGTTTTAACAAATAAAGGCAAACACAACATATAAACAGAACAAATGAAGGTCAGAAATAACATGTTTTAACAGATCAAGACAAAGACAACATATATATAGAACAAATCAAGTCCAAAAATAACATGTTTTAACAAATAAAGGCAAACACAACATATAAACAGATGAAATGAAGGCCAAAAATTACATGTTTTAACAGTTGAAGGCAAACACAACATATAAACAGAACAAATCAAGTCCAAAAATAACATGTTTTAACAGATCAAGACAAACACAACATATAAACAGAACAACTCAAGTAAAAATTACATGTTTTAACAGATCAAGGCAAACACAACATATAAACAGGACAAATGAAGGCCAGAAATAACATGTTTTAACAGTTGAAGGCAAACACAACATATAAACAGAACAAATCAAGTCCAAAAATAACATGTTTTAACAGATCAAGACAAACACAATATATAAACAGAACAACTCAAGTAAAAATAACATGTTTTAACAGATCAAGGCAAACATAACATATAAACAGAACAAATGAAGGCCAAAAATTACATGTTTTAACAGATCAAGGCAAAATAACATATAAACAAAACAAATCAAGGCCAAAAATTACATGTTTTAACAGATCAAGGCAAACACAACATATAAACAGAACAAATGAAGGCCAAAAATTACATGTTTTAACAGATCAAGGCAAAATAACATATAAACAGAACAAATCAAGGCCAAAAATTACATGTTTTAAGAGATCAAGGCAAACACAACATATAAACAGAACAAATGAAGGCCAAAAATTACATGTTTTAACAGATCAAGGCAAAATAACATATAAACAGAACAAATCAAGTAAAAATAACATGTTTTAACAGATCAAGGCAAACATAACATATAAACAGAACTAATCAAGGGCAAAAATAACATGTTTTAACAAATCAAGGCTACGTAAACATATTTTCGAACAAATCAAGGCAAAATCAACATGCGTATGAACAAATCAAGGTAAAATGACATTTATATAAACAGATCAAGGCAAACCTAAACTTATTTTCGAACAAATCAAGGAAAAAATAAAAAAATCAAGGCTACATAAACTTATTTTCGAACAAATCAAGGAAAAAATAAACAAATCAAGGCCAAAAATTACATGTTTTAACAGATCAAGGCAAAAACAACATGCATATGAACAAATCAAGGCAAAATCAACATGCGTATGAACAAATCAAGGCAAAAACAAGTAAAAAACACAAAAACCTATACATGCAATCTAATCAAACGCAACCCCACAGACAAAGCATGTTGAAAAAGCTTCCTAAAATTGTAAAAACAGAGATTTAAGTTAAGGAGTGGACCGATCTGAGCCAAATTTAGAAAGGGGACGCTGGAAAACCATTTCGAGATGGTTTTTATACCAACAGAGGTAAGATCGCCATGATTTAAAGCCTTCCGGTGGTGGATCTTGCAAGTTTTCCCTTTTTTGCCCTCAACTACACCACCAAATTGAAGATCTGGTGGTTTCCTTGAATGCGCGCCACAAGCCCAACAAAACGAACCAAAATCCAAGGGTTTTTTTAAACCCTAGATTTTTTTGCCTCAGCATCGAACTCGTCCATCAAATCAAAGAGTCGTTTCTTTGAATTCAGAGTTAACTCATCCATCATATACCCAAAAAATACAAGAAACAGGGGACTCGCTTTTCTTAAATCACTCAAAAACCACAAAAACTAGGTTTATAATGATCGCAGAAAAGAGAAGAGAATTAATCTACTGTTTTTTTCAACAAATTTGGAGTGTAAAACCCTAGATCTGAGGGTTTGAAGAAGATGAAGAGAGAGGAAAGTGAGCGTCAGAAGGAGAGAGAGAGTCAGAAGGAGAGAGAGGAAAGTGACGGAACAAATGAGATTAGGGTTTGGAGGGAAGGATTATAAAGGGAGTTGGGGGATTAAATGGGGGAGTTGGGGGATTTAATGGGGAGGTTGGGGATTAAATGGGTTGGGTGGGGTTTAGTTGGGCTAAATATTATGGGCTGATATTTTGAGGGATTTGGTTTATAATCATTTGTAGTAAGATTGGCAAATGTAGCAAATAAATTGAGACACCTCTAAATGACAAAATGTAGCAAATAAAAAAAAACGGAGGGAGTAATATTTTTCACCAAACTCGTGTAATTTTGGAGTTAAGGTATTGATTATGTAGAAAAGAAAAAGAGGAGGATTGAGAAAATTGTAAACAAAACTTTGAAGATCAACAAAACCTCTACACTTGTTCCTCTAATCTCTCTCTTCTCGATCTCGTTCAATGCATAACAATCTCGTTCAATCTCTTTGATCTAAAATTTCAGTTGATAGGTTCTCTCTGCTTCTCCTTCACCCTGTCTCCCCTTCACACCACCAGAGACCACCGGCGACCAGCGAACACGAGCCACTAGCGGGCACTATCACACAACGCCTTTGCCTTGGTTTCGAGATCCGCTGAGCGAGCGCCAACATGGAAGAACCACCGATTGCGAGAGGAGAGAGAAAAGAACCATCGATCACCAGAGGAGAGAGAAAATAACTTTTGCAGCACCTTCGCAAGAGGAGAGCAGCGCTTTGATTCAAATTTCCTCTTTGTGTGTACGTTTAAAATCTAGAAATTTGCTATTGATTCAAAATTTCAAAATCTGGAAATTTCTTTGTTGCACATTTCTTTGATTCAAATTTGTTCGAATCTGCAATATAATTTTGGCTTCTCTTGATTCAAATTTGTTTGTGTTACTCGTCCCAATTTATTTGCTACATTATTTTGTTAGGTGTATCCTAATTTATTTGCTACATCTGTAAATATTTCCATATATGGTACATAGGTCCCACATTTTATTTACAAATTTGTCTATTACTCCCTCTTTGATTTTGTAAATACTTGGAATTTTTTCCTTGGATAATGCAAAAGTGAGTTTTAATTCCCAAATATGCCAAAAAAAAAAAAAAATTCCCTGCGTACCGTCCAAACCTTTGGTACGACGAATTCAAAAGGTTCTTATACAGAAAGGCAAGGGGGAGCTGGCGGACACACTTCGGGAACCCCCATTAATGGAGGATTCGGTACGCCGCGAGGAGCTGGAAAGCTTCTTTCGCGGGTGGGTCGCGGCTGGGTTCGAACCCAAGTTTGATGAGGGGCTCGTGGAGATGCAATTTAAGCTAGAACTTAAGCTGGAATATGCGCTGCGAATTTTTTTTTTCTCGCGTGCTGTCCTACGTGGACGGTACGCAGGGAATTTTTGTTTTTGGGGCATATTTTGGGAATTAAAACCCACTTTTGCATTATTCAAGGAAAAAATTCTAAATATTTCTATATATAGTACATAGGTCCCACAATTTACCTATTTGTTTTTTTGTTAATTCTTGTTCTGTCAGTGGCCCCTACTCCCTCCTTGGTCTTTCTAATAAAGCAAATGTAGCAAATAATTTGGGACAGAGGGAGTATGTCTTAAATCTGGAAATTTGCAATTTGTCAATTGAATTTCTTGAAAGCGGTCAGCCTGAATTTTTTGATTTATCAAGTTTTCAATCGTTGATTGCATTGGAGAGTGTTGGAAGGATTGGAGAAACAGAGACAAAGAAAGAGGGTATGAATTGAAAGAAAAGATGGATGACGATGGTGGAAGAAATCACGCGTGTGAGGTAACTGTTACCCCATAAGCTTTTGTGTAACAGTTACACCCTAAGACTTTGTGAACGACAAAATATTTGTATTTTTACTTATCCTTTATAGGGAGAAACCTTGACGAGTGAGAAATGATCCCAAAATCTTTTCGAACCAGAAAAAATGCTCTAATCACTTAATTATCCCTCACTTTCTCAATCGACGATAGAATGAAGATGTAATAAATTCCATAAACTTCAAATAAGTACAATAAGTTTTAAATGAAGGTAGAAAATTATTTCCCTATAATGTCACCAATCCATTACCGCTCAACTTATATAACAGAACACCATCATGTATTCATTTTTAAAATATGGACAAAAGGTCATTTCAAAGACATCCACAAATCATCCATGCACATTTGTATAAGAAGAATCATATGTCAACAATATAGAAAAACGTAAATGGAAGGATAATGAGTGGCATATGCCACGCCAGATGGGGTACATTTATATACTTCATTTCACATACATAAGCTTTACAAGATATTTCCTAGACTTTTCCTTGTACTAGAGCTACAAGTGCACACTGCACACTCGCAACCTCAAAGGTACCTACAAAACTGTGATCAAATTATAAACTACGGGCCTAAGACTTAAACATGACAAAAGGACCAATTGGCCCTCTATTGTCACCTGTGGTTATAAAGATAGCTGATAAAAACACCCTAAAAAGTCTACACTGTCTATGGCACAGTATTACACTTCTCATCCTGCAATTTGCATTTACAAAAGATCCCAGAGTTATCTTTCAATGTCATATCTGATTAGACACAATATTCTCCGATGATACTTCCTCGCCCTCTGGATGATTGACATGCGAAGGGTCAGACTGAGTTTTACTAGAATTCCTAGTACACAAGAGGTCCATCCCCACTACAGGTAGGGAGTTTACCACTGCATCTTTGGTTCCATCATTTTCCAGTTCTTGGGGGAGGTGCTTTTCATTGTCAAAGAAAGCCGGGGAGATCAAAGACAAGTTCTGAGGTAAACATGGAACTGGAGCTCCACATGATGCTACTGGCTGCAGTGCCTCAGGAGAGGGACGCAATTCACAACTTGTTTCATCAACGGGGTCAGAAACTAAAGACGGCGAGGGGTTTGTCAGCTCCACATTTGGAGGAAGCACTGGAAAAGACGAGCGAATAGAAACTGATTTTGAGGCCAGACTATCACCAGAGGAGCTGCCATGGAAGTCCTGGCTACTTCCAGGAATCTCGGTCGGAATTAGCCCAAGCATGTGAGGTTTTCGTTTTTTCTTTTTCTTTGAACTCTTCCGAGGATCTTTCGGCTGAGAAAGAGGTGGTCCCGGAGCAACAAATGGGGGGATGGAAGGCTTTTCTTCAGCATAAAGCAAACGAACTGACTCTGCTATTGCAGACACTGTAGCTGGAAGTTTGCTATCTGAAATTTTGGAAGGAGCTCCTACAGCTTCCCGAAGCCAATGTGGTAGCCTGTCCTTCGAAGAGCTACTCTCTGCTACGACTTCTTTCCCTTTAGAGCCAGAAAGATTTGACTCATTTGAATTAAGGAACAAAGTGGAAGCTGGTGGCTCACTACTGCACACGCCATTGTGGGGATGATGGGATATTTTTAGTGAGCCATCCAACTGGCAAGGAATCTTCTGATATGTATGCACGTCCAAATGATCATGGGACTGTATTGCACACCCATTTGTGGAAACTAATCCCAATGTAGTCGAATAATTGGGCCCAAAAGCACTATGAGGCCCTAGTGGCTCCACCTGCACATTTGCTGAAGTACTGTGAATATCAGAGAGAACGGTAGATGGGTACCCGTGGAACCTGGTTGATAAACTTTCAACACCTAAAGTCTGAATAGGAACATAATTTTCATCATGAAAACCAGCATAACTGGAAGGTTCAAAAGGGCGAAAATTTGCTACAAGATCACCAAATCCCAATTTCATGTCTGTTAAGTGACTCTGGAATTTGATAGGCCCAGCTAGCCTACTTCCATGCAAAGCCCGCGCCATCATTCCATCTGAAAAGCTTGGGAACAGCGCAGACCTGTGAGCTTTTGCATGTTTAATAGATCCTGTGGCTGGAGAAGCATCCACTATCTTTTGTTGCTCGGCCTCCCATCTTGCAGCCAAGTCATTTGGAGTTTTGTACTTGGAGAATTTGAGTCTGGGATCCCTAAGCATTGCATCCCAGTTGCCTCGCCCATATCGACGGACACCAATCCAGAGGGAATCAAGTTCGTCTTCTGACCATCCATCTACTTTTGATTTTCTTTTATGTAGGTTGCTTGTTCCTGCTGTCCTCATAGCTATATTCTCAAGAACCTTCCTGTGATTTTCAGGGAATGAAGGATATGCATTTGGCTTGTGTCCTAGACTCAGTGTGGTTAGCATATTTAACTCTTCCTGATTAAGATAAGGTAAGTCTTGCAAAGGGAACTTCAAATTTGGCAAGAATGGCATTGTGGGAGGTGGATTCATATTTGCAGCATCATCTCTTCTTCCAAGTGACAAGTTTCCTACAAAGTCAGGAGCTGGGCCCTGTAAGGTTTTAGGTGGAAGCGAAAATGTTGAGAGCAATTTATCATCAAAAGGCAACTTGGGCAATCCTATTTTTTCCAGGATATCAGCTGAACTGGATCTTGAGCTCTCTACACCATCTGGAAGCTTTCGCTGCAATAGTGGTGGTGAGCACTGCACAAAAAAAAAAAAAAAAAAAAAAAAGAACATGTCAACATGATATAGTTGAAATATGTAATCAGAAATTGGAAAGACGAGTGAGTTGCTGATGGAAGGGCGGGGGAAAAGAAAGAGAGATCACCATTGGCAATAAGAAGGAATTATCTTGAAAGCTGCTCTTCAGATACTGTGGTGTGAACTCTGATGATGCTTCAGGAAGTCTTGATTTACCCCTAGTTGTCTCAAGTCCCGTTGCATCCATCTTTGTAAAAGTCCCAGAACATGCAGATGTTGTTGAAAGAAAGTCTGACTGATTTACTTGTCTAGTTTCTCTTGGCCTTGAAATGTTTCTGTAAGATGACTCGGCCTGATAAGCATTAGGTGCACAAAGTCCCAGAACAGGCAAGCGATAGTTCGTAGCAGCTGAATCTGCTAAAGTTGCACCCTTACTCTGACCAGGAACAACATTCAAAGAAGAATTGGCAGGAACTTTGGGGCAAGAATTGTAATTACTGCTGGATTTATGTTTTAAATATTTTCCAGCCTTTTGCAGTTCACTCAACTTTTTATCCTCCAATTCAAATGAAGTAGCTTCTTCCCCCAACAGTTTAACAGATCTGCAAGCTCCGTCCTTATCATCCGCGTGATATTGAGCGCCCTCCGGAGACAAATCAGTTTCAGGAGGACCACCGGCAAGAGAAGATTCTTCAAGTGCTTTTCTCCTAGCAAGCCGTTCCTTTTGCCGAGCACGAAGCCTAGCACTGGTACAGGAAGTTACCACATTATTGTACAAACACAAGGAAATCAATCATATCCAAGTTCATCATCAATCACTATTCGAGATTACTGGACATTTTACTTCAAGGAGTAAGATTTGCGTTCAGATATCCCCTACCACTGTAACAAAAGTTGTCAATAATGCTAATTCTCTAGTAGGTGCCAGAGGGCACTATGATATTTATACATGCAAACAAGCGTTGTAGAAATAAGCTCCTTGATATCTGAAAATTTTCTCCCTTGTAATTAGAAAAAAGCTATATGTTAAGACATATTTACACCAGAATCTTTACAAATTTCCAGAAAAAAATTCAATAACTGAAACGTCAAGTCGTCAACACATCAGAAACATCCAATACACGTTGCTCTTTTGGCCTAGAATTTGGAGCGCAAACAAGCCAGTCTGAATTAATCCGCAAGTAAATCAAAAGATAAATTCATAGACCTGACAATTATTATCCGATTCATCTGTCAAACTATGAGTTTATTCAGATCTAAAAACATAAAATTGTTAGATCTGATTATTAGGCACTTCAGTCACAATGAGGAGAAGGTTGCTGACACTTCATGGTCTCTGATCGGTTTCTGGTTGTCAACACTCAGGGGGAAGAGAGAAACATGGAAGGAAATTTAGAAGGATCCATGTGCTGCAGGAAGAGGCGGGCATTTGAAATGCATCGCCAAAGTAAATAGTTTGCTGAGAGGACGAGTCAAGGAAGGGTGTAAAATCCCTTTCTATTTGCAATCATGTATTTTACATTCTTTAGGTACAAGTCATGTTATTTACTTAGAAAATCCAAATATGTTAGAACTGATAGACCTTCGTTAAGAAATTTACATGGATAAGATTTTGTTGAATTTTTTTATTCATTTTTGTTTTTTTTTTTTTCTGACAGTTGACCCATTTAAATTTGTCAATTCCACATCCATCTCTGTTCTGCTGAAACATAGCTTAGGTCACTCCAGAAGAGATGGTACAATATAAAGAAAGTTACAAGCAGGAAACAAACAAACAAACAAAAGCTATCCAATGTGAGTAACAATGTACCCCTTGAAACAAACATGTGTCAGTATTGAAATGAGAACAGCACACAGCTCTTGCATTGGAGGATAGTAAAAGTCACCTGTTCCCCCTTTGAAGTAACGAGCTAAACTCTAACCAGATACACCACGTGCACAAGAGATAACAATAACACAAGAGATGGCTTAAATATTTTTGCCATCTCCAAAACCAATACAGCTGTCAACAACGAGACCTTTAAGCCATGAACTCTTAATTCCACCTTTCGTCCAACTTCAGCACCACGCCATCTTTATCTAGTAGTTTTCATTACTCTCAATAAAGAGTGTCGGTCTTCCACGTCATACCCCCCCCCCCCCAAAAAAAAACAAAAAAAAAAAGAAACAGTGATGCAAAAGATCAATTCCTTTTCGGGAGAGGATAGTGGAAGCACCCTTAACGTCTATACTAAGGGATATGCAATGTCCTCGATTTTCTTGAGGCAGTTTGGATTTTAAATGTCTTACTTGGATGACTTATGATGTGTTTTTTGGTTGGTTTAAACATAAAACCGTGCGAGCTAGAGTGAACTTGGACAACGTTGAACTATGAAGGTTTGGGCACTAATTTATAAAAGCATACATTTTACAAAAAAAGAGGAAATTCTACCCATTGTAGAGGATAAGTAAACAAATATTATAACGTGATACCTCCTTCTATATTCACTAAACAGATATATGAAAGCTGCATCAATTAACTTTCTTATACGGCAAAAACCAATATGATGTTATAATTAATGTTTATGATAGTGGAACCTTCATCACATACTGCGACAGTTGCCAAAAGATCTTAGCTCAATTGGTAACATGCTCTAATTTCACTTGGAAAACCAAAAATTAAACCTTGGAAGAGCATGATTTAGGTTCATATATGCGTATGTGTGCACGGACACGCTTGTGTAGATTTAGGTTCATATAGAACCACCTTACGCTGAGCACTTGGGCATCGGAGTTCTTGCTCATTTTACGAAGTTTTTCTTCATTTTATGTTTTTTCTTCTCATTCTATGTATTTGCTCATTTTAAGAAAATTCTGCTTATTTTACAAAGTTTATGCTCATTTTATTTATTTATTTTCACGGTGTACAATTCTGTTCATTTATGTTTTTCTTTTCTCATTTCACACAATTTTTGCTCATTTTAAAGATTCTTACAAGAGAGCAAAACATAAAACGAGCAAACATGAAATGAACAAATATTTCGTAAAATGAACACAAGTTTCTTAAAATGAGCAAAAACATAAAATGAACAAAGATTTCTTAAGATAAACAAAAGTTTCTTAAAATGAGCAAAATCCGGTTCTCATGAAAATATCTCACCCCTCAAGGATTGTTTTCATGGAAACACAACCCTAAAAAGAAAAAAAAAATTAGGAACCACCCTTATAGTGAAAATCATGCTCTAACCATTAGATCATTAGATTGAAAATGGATGCTGTGATTTGTTAGGATAACCAAAATTGATTTTAGGGGTCATTAACCCTTTTTTTCTCTCCTTTCCATGTTCTTGAATCATGGGGGTCTTTTACGGCGATATTGTGCACTACTTCGACTAGGTATTCTGCTACTCCATGACGTTTGAAATCGTATGTTCCAATTCCGTACACTCTCGTCATTGATTAAGTGAAGAAGATGAAGTTGAAGGTGGAGTTGGAGATATAAGGGTTTTTCTTTGATTTCTAGCTGAATTACCAGAAAACATGCTTTAATCTAATGAATTACTAGAAATTACTCTTCAATCGAGCTACATCTTCAAGGGTTATTGGAGGAAATAAATTATTTATGCAAGTATCGGCTTTTTTCAAACTATGAGTCCAGTATTAGTAAGGAGTTAAATCTTACCTTATATATGTATGTCTTACCATAAGGGTGGTTCTCACGAAATCTTACCCTATATATGTATGTATATTTATACAGGGAAAACTAAGACAGAACATTTCTCCTTCACCATGTAAGCAAAAGAGTGAAGGGATAGAATGACAGTTATAGATGGAAGAAGAAAAACAATTTATAGACCAACAATAACTACAGGAAGCTTCTTAGATTAGAAAATGGAAAAATTAGTCAAAGAGGATGTGCAACGCATATACCTCCAAGTCCATTTACAACTATAAAGATGCTGAAGCAGCAAATCTTAAACTTTATTATTGACTACTAGTAAAGCATAAACATAACTGGTAGCCATACAAAAATGACGACCCATTCCCCTTCTTTGATTAATATGTGGTATTCCTAAATTACATAGCACCCAAGTGACCCAACCCAGTGTTACTCCGACACCTTCATTTACCTCAAAAACGGGGTGTCGTAACGTGTCCGACACGAAACGACACTTTACTTGGATACTTCATTTTAAACTAAAAACTGGACCTTTTTCTACAAAATAGCCGAGTCAGACACATGGACACCTATATCCTAGTAGACACTCAATCCATGTCTGAGTAACATAGACCAAACCTTTACCCTCTTCCCAACTCCATTCTCTCTCCTCCCCCCCCCCCCCAAAAAAAAAGAAAAGGGAAGAAAAGGCACGTATATCAAAAATAAAGTTGCTATCCACATCAATAACGAGATGTAAAGAATAAGTGAAAGTCAGAAACATGCGACAACTTACAACTTAGTCTTAAAAGCACGTCCTGCAGATGTGTACTCTCTTTCAGGTTCTGCTTGTGGTTCTCGGTCATCTTCAGCACCATTCTGGAATAAAACCCACTACACTTTGAGACTGTACCTTCTATTTTAGAATATATATTCAACAATGAAAATTACAAATATAAGCAATATCCTTATGCCAAATCATATAGGAAAACTTAGTAGACAAGCCAACACAAGCGAGGTGAGATACCTAGAAAAGAAAAAAAATATCACACCTAACAATACAAACAAGCAGTATATTAATAATTCAAGATCAACAAAAGAAGCTGAGCGTTAAACCTCTACATTCATCCACTTCCATACAATTTTTGCTAAACACTAGCATTTATTTGAAACAATGTGGAAGCATCTATGATTTGACCAATAGTTGATAGGATTCTACAATTTTGAATTCAAATGTTTGTTATATTGAGTGGTATTTGAAATATTAATAGCCACCTCAGGAAGTGGTCCAATGGATGCATTGAGGGAAATTTGGGAAAGGACAGCGTAGCTGATTTGGACAAATTTCAAACTCAACTACATGTGGTTACGACCCCAACAAAGTCGTGGTAAGCGTTGATGAGTGCTGTTTGGGGGTACTACGGCTTTTTTAGTGGTTGTGGTGAATCAGACAAAGGTGAACGAAATCTAAGCCTTACAAGCTTTTGGCGATGATTGAATGAACTATCATCTCTCCTTGACTTAGTATTATTTACTATGTGGATATGAGTCACTGGCTCTTTTGCTTCACAACTTGTGAGTTAGGATTGATCTAAAATTAGGGGTTTAAATGAAGTACTTTCATGCAATTAATTGAGGCTTTTGCTCAAAATCACATCTTAGGGACCGGGTAAGAATTAGTTTGAAATTTTTTGGACTTCTTTTATGTTATAAGCTCAAATATCCCCTCTCTCGCTTCTTATAAAAAGAGGTGTGCCTTGCGCTTTGAAAAAGGCGGCCTTAGGCGTGCCTTGTGCGTTGAAAAAGGCGGCCTTACGCGTGCCTTGTTGTGCCTGGCTTAGTTAAAGCGTTTTTGTTATTGCCTAAACTCCTGTGTGGGCCTTGGGTGCGCTTTTGGAAACTAAGAAAAGGATCAAACAAGATAGTGTTCCGTGCTTGTCAAGGTCGCTAGTCATACCCCTAAGGTGATCATCCCACATACTTAAAAACAGGCTAGAACATTGCCATTTTCCCTTAATCTTTTCTATTTCCCTTGCTCTTTAAACAAAGGCTAGCGATAACATCACACATTCAGCTACCAGAGGCTAGAGCTCGTTTTGAATCCCATTTGCTTTTAGGTGTGACATCTGTTAGATCTTCATGAAAAAGGTTTCAAGAATCCATTACATTGCAGTTTCCATCTAGTATTGAATAAGGTTAGATTGGGCGTGCAAAAAAGCACGATGGCCAGCGAGCAAAACAAGGAGAACACGGGGGTGTTTTAGTGACATCCATCACAAATTATCCTAAAAAGATAGAGATGCTAATGTCGAAACAGATTAAAGTCCGTCATATTTGGGTTAGATTTATTAACCCTAATGTAATCCCACTTATTGAACAGGCTATTTGTGTCGACCAATATAAAACATTGTGTTCCCAATCCTAAACCAAACCTTTTATTTTCTTTGTCAAGTTCAAGACATGTATCGAGAGAGTGAAGTTTTCTATTATGTATCAACCCTCCAATTACAACAAGGGTACGCAATAAATTGATAAAGAAGAGGGGTATTTTAGGTAATAGCTTTCTGAACTAGTAATTAGTGGTTTGGAGAATAAGTTAGCTAGGATAGGGACTTTATAAATGGAAGAAATGAGAGAAGGGAAGGCATGGGAAATATTGTAAAGAGTTTTAGTAGTTTCTTGCGAGAGATTTAAGCCTCTCGAAAGCTTGAAAATATCTTCATCTTTTCAGTTATCAATTCAAAGTCAATTTTCAGTCATAGGACATGTTCATCATATTGTTCCAGGCATGTAAGTTCATCATAGTTCGTATCAGCACCATGTTCCTTCGTGGCCCAGGCGCCCAGCTACTACTGAAGTTCAGGCAGCAGTAGAGTCGAGGTTCGTCAGAGAGACTGGACGAGATATTCTAGACACTTTAAGAGGATGGAGGAAACTTTGAGCCTTGAACGAGGAGTAGCTTTGAATAACATCCATTTTTAGGCTGACAGGAAAAATATGATAAGCAGTGGAGTAGGTGCTGCAAACTCCCAGCCAGAATAGCACCACCATAGCTACTATTGACATGATTCCAGTAGCTGGAGAGAAGAACAATCAGGCACCAGATCTAGTAAGAAGCAGAGATGGTGACTGTTCATACCTGGTCGCCAGCGAAAGTACGGTGATGAAATTCAAATCACCACCCCTGAGAATGGAACCACCTCGATGACAAGTGAGTCTGGGGGTCAATATGATTATGGTCCTCCAGAGGGTGAAATATTTCACCACCATCAATTGATGAACAGTAGTCAAACCAAATCAGAAGTGGTTACCAACAAGGGTGATGTCAATTTGGAGAAATTAACGGATGGTGGTTTCTGCGGAGGAGAATCTTTCAGTCACGAAGGTGATAATGGTTCAAGAAACCTTGACGGTGACCTTAACCGAAGAGGAAAGCGCTTTGCGGAGGGGGAATGCGGTGAATCTAGTGAAAGGCAAGATGATTTTGCCAAAGGATTTACAGTCGGAGGTCGAGATGGTCTCAAAAGAGGTAAACCGTAGAACGAGTGGTGAATCTGGGAAACCATGGGAAGAATTTTTCTGAGAGAGGTGGATCAGGAGAAAGCAGATCCCGCGGAGGTGGAAACCAAGGAGAAGCCACCAGTGGAGGCAGTAGGACTGGTATTTGTTTTGTCGGTGGACGTCGAACTAACAGTCACCAGTTGGGGTGAAATCCATGGACATATTCTGGTAAGGAAACGAGATTTGAGAAGGATCATCTTGGAGTGAGTTGTTCCATTGGTGGTCAAGGTGATATTGCAGACGGCTGCTTCGGAGGTTGGACTGGTGCCGAAGTGCCAGCGGCAGTAATGGGAGCAGTTGGACTAAAAACTTTGTTGGCTTGGAGAGGAATCCAGTTATGGAAGATGCTAGCAAGGGCAAAGCTGAAGTTGCCCAAGAAGCCATATCACATGCACAAGAAAGTCACGTGCTTGCAGCGAGTTCTGTATAAGATAATTCTGAGGAAAAGGTGGATATCCTTCCCCCAACAGGTTCGGACAATATCCTTCCATAGCCAAGCAACTTCATGTGGGTTGACACCTAACCACGGAAGAACTTCAACACCAGTTATTACATGGTCTTTCACTAAAAGTAAGATAGTCTTGGATGCTGCAGAATGATGCCAACACTGGGAAGATGAAGCAGACTACTGCCTACCTTGAGGAAAAGGTGGAAGTTCGGGTGGCGGGTCACGCAATAATCTGATATAGGGGAGAGGGGTATTTTCACGTAATGGCTTCATGACTTAGTAATCAGTGGCTTGGAGAATAAGTTAGCTAGGATAGGAGCTGAGATGACATAATGCAAGGCATGAATATTGTTAAGAATTCTAATAGTTTCTTTAGAGAAATTGAAGCCTCTCGAAAGCTTGACATTATCTTTAACTTCCTGAAATTTCCAGTTATCAACTCAACGTTCACCTTTCAGTCCTTGGTCATGTCAGTTCATTACAGGGTGCCACATTTCACCCTCTAAATACATGGTTACACATGTTAAAACATGAGCAACAATCAAAGAGGAAGGAGGATAGACTGTCAATGGAAAACAGATGAGCCTACTACGGTGCAATTGCAATCTATTGGATCATTGATATAGTGTCAAGGACCAGGCTGAGGTAAGAAAAAAGACAAAATGGACTTGAGACCTAGTCATTGGTCAGAATGCTTGCACGTATGATGACAGTCAGGTTCTGAAAGCCTGATTAAAGTACTTTTCCAACTTTAAAGACATCTCAGCTTGCCATAGCAGGACGGTTCTGTTGACCATTGAAAAATTTTACCCAATTATCCGCCCATGTTGAAGACCCATTAATCCAGAACAACATCAGTTTCAAGTTCAACTTTAGACCAGCCAGACCACAATTTTCTAATATTCATCCTCCTGCACCTTTACACCGATGAATTAAGAGAAGATTAGAAGAAATAACATGAAAATTTATATATGGTCAGTTGAGATATAGGAAACTTCATAGCATCACACTCCACACCACGCAAGATATCGAACAGATGATCAGCAAAATCTTGCGCAATCATTAAGTCCCCCAACATCCAAATAAGAGGGAAAAAGGCCAATATCCCGATAAGACTATGAAAGCTCATCTTATTACTAGGAATTACCTCATTAAGTGTTCCATTAGGGTGGGCTGCAAATGCTTCCCTATAAGAAACAGCTTTTCTGAGACGTTTCCCTCTACCAAGAGAAGCTTCCTCTTCATTTTGATATTTTTCCCACCTAAATTAGAAAGAAATAACCAGTCAATAAAACAATTTGACCATATTACATAGTTACAAGTAAGATACAATTCCCACGCCATCCCCCCCCCCAACCAAGACATACAACACAGCACAATACACATCAAGGTAGATTCATTTTTATTTCACAAAAGTTTACGTGCATATCATAGACCCTGACATGCATACTTATTTCTTTAAAAAAATGTTTCCAAACTTTTGAAGTGTTCAAAAGCACTTTAAAACGTATTTCCAGGCACTTTAGATCGAGAAACAATCGGAAAATTGATTCGGCCAGCTGCACATTTCCATGCATCAGAGATCTCCACCAACCACATGTCAGATGTGAAAAAGTATACAAATCAAATGCAACCAGCTGATCCTGCATGCCTTTAGAATTCCTAAAATTAAAACAGAGCGCTGGCAAAAGGCAGTAAAGGGCCCATTGGTTAGAACTCACAGCTTGAAAGCTCGATTTGAGATATTAACAGGCCGGGCTGAGCTACTCAATTTAAGACTCGAAAGCTTGCGAGAAACCTTCTTTTTCCGTAAGATTTTAATTTTTATTTCAACCTTTACTATTTAAAACAATGTACCTTTTATTTCTAAAAAAATTTGAAAGGTTCAAATAATATAAACAATTTCAAGCTGGTCTCGGGGTTGAGTTCAAGCAAATTTTGTGCCAAGCTCTAGTTGAGACAAATTAGAGCCAACTCAAGTTCTATTATTGAGGTTTTGACGTCAAGTTGACCTTCATATTTTCAAGCTCACGAGTTTTCAAGTTGAGCTTGAGCTCACATAATTAGCCCAAAGAGTATCACATTAAAAAATTGCAGCAAATGCCACAAGAACCTTAAGCACCGACTGCAAAAGGCACAAATGATGTACAACTAACAAATCATCAATAAATAATTAACAAAATACTCACAATTAATCCTCACCTCACACGCAGAAGCTTATCCCATTCATTTTCTTCTGTACCACAGACCTCATCCTTTTTATCAGAACTAGGTGCAGAAGCATCATCAGTGAGAGCAAGAGGTGATTCAATTTTTCCTTCCTCTTCCATTGGTTCATCAGCCCATTCCACAGCCTGCTTGAAATCATAGTGTGGTTATACTATATGAGACAATTGATTAGGAAACCTCTTGAAAAGAAAAGTACCAAAGTTTTGGAATCATAAGTATTCGTGAAACAAATAAAAAGAACAATGAAAATCAACAAATCAGAGGAATTTCTACTTAATTCTACATTTCCACATCAAGCCATACAAGCTTAGGAAAATAATTGAAGTGTAATGCTTTAGCCTGCCTTCCTTACAACTTAATTTAAGAAAAGGGCAGGGGGTTGGGGGGACACCGTACTTCTAAAAAAGTTAAGGTAGTAAAATGCAGGATCACCAAAATCTGGTGTGTCCCTTGGCCTCTAACCCCAAAAAAAAGAGCAGCTTCCTGCTTCTCTTGTTCTTTCTTTCTTCCAGTGCTGGGATGAAAAGGCATCTTATTATTCATTTTACATACAGGCCGGCTGAGATTTTTTTTACTTTAAACAGTGCAACATCTGGTATGTCCCTTGGCCTCTAACCCCAAAAAGAGCAGCTTCCTGCTTCTCTTGTTCTTTCTTTTTTTCCGGTTTTGGGATAAAAAACATCTTATTATTCATTTTACATACAGGCTAGCTGAAATTTCTTTATTTTTAACAGTGCTGGCCCAAGAGATTGATATGCAATCAGTGAAGTTCCTTATGGTTGAACAAGGACATTATTCTGATTGCTATTGGCACATCCAATTATCGCCTTAATTATTAACCACATATCCCGTATTTATCTCTTAGTTGTATCATGTCAGGTGTATACAATATGGAATACGTGTCACGGAATTAAAACTCTCCCGTTCCGTTTCTGTAACGGATTTTGGATTTGCCGTTCTGCGAAATCCCGTTACGGAACGCCATAATAAAATTCACATACTTCTCGCCGCGTTGTCCGTTCCGTAACGCGAACTCGCTGCATTAGAACGCTTTTATCCCCGTTACATCCGTTTTTTTCAAACATTGGCCAAATTCTTTCTATGATTTAATTATATAGTTGATGAAACATGATATTTTATAAGATTTGATTATATTATGTTGTAATAATGCTTCATAAACTAAAAAAAGCAAATAAAGTTGAAACATATTTATGTGAATTTTTTTAAAAAATTCACGCCGCGTCAGCCGCGAAACGTTCTATTTGCCCGTTACAAGCCGTTCCCGCGAAAACAAGGAACTTTATGGTTAGAACAAGGGAAGATTTCAAATTTTATTGGTATGTTCAATTTTTCCGCCTCATGACTCAAGCCCATATCCCATATACGACTCAAGCCTACCAACTCACCCCTGGCCTAGGCACACCTACGGCACGCTTGTAAAACTAAGAATTGTGTGCCACTTGACTTTCCTTGAATTTGACGATAAAATGCTCCACGTTAGCATGAGGGCTTGAGGCTTTTGTCAGTAGCCCCCCTTTTGTAAATGGGATACCCCCTTGGCGACTTTCTAATTTAATTCTATATTACTTATTAAAAAAAGGAAGGTACTGAGATTGTCAAATCCTGTGGAAACAAATATCAAATCCTTGTATAACAGTTGCTCAAAAATATTTCAAAAGGCAGACTTGTGAAAGTCCAAGGAAGTCCCCATAATGAAGATGTCCCTAATCAAGAACCACTAAATCATATCACTATGCAGATTCCTCCGTATAGAGCTTTTAGCAACTAAACGTTACTCCAATATTGGGTTTTGAAATGGAGGAAAACAAAAGAGAGCCTCAATGGGAATGTGAAAGCTATAAAATAGGCATGCTATGTCTTGATATACTTGCTTCGTTTCTTTTAGGCGTTTTATTGTTTTTGCACAAAGATTAAAGAATGATAAATTGTAAAGGGAAACAAAGTGTTGACTAAACTACCTCTAATTATTCTTTTAAATTAATAAAAACATGAGAACAAAACTTAGAATCATCTTTACGGCCATTTAAATTTTCGGCACATGGAACGACAGAGAGTGAGCAAAAGAGCATTTACTCCTATTCACTCTCCTCCATAGCACAGATTACCTCCAACAGAAAGTCTCATGGCAAAAAATGTCACCTCTAAATTCTCCCCTTCTTAAATGGAGTGAAACCAAAAGTATGATTTGAAGAGCTATCTGTTGCCTTAGTTTTGTGCTTTTCGACCCAAACAACAACAAAAATATTACTGCGGCCCAAATTGCTCATGAACATTTCTTGGTCTGCCAATTTTTTAGTAGCCCCTCCATCATTTGTACTGTAAAAGTCTTTTTGATTAACATAAAAAATCAAAGGGATGTAGTACTTACTAGAAAGTAACTAAAATAAGGTGAGGTTGTTTAGTTGACAAAAATGTAGGAAGTGCAACTTCCTAGGAAGATTTACTTTCCATAAAATGGAGGAAATTACTTAACTAAGGAGACCTAGGCAAGTACGACTTCCCATTGTTAGTTTTTCTTCCCATATCAACCAAAATACTAAGGAAACCTAGGGAGTGATAGACAAGAATCGGATATTTAAATTTTGATATCTCAGATCTCTCAACAATCGACAAAACTCTGGAAAATTGAATTCAAACTTTGGGCTATACATATACCAAGCAACATGTACAAAGTAACCAGGATCAAAAGAACATTCCAAGATTTGTAAAAATCCTAAGAAAACCTCTTGCAAATGCAAACACATAGCTCCCGAAAAGACTATGAGTAGTGAAGACAAACATCACAAAGTTAATTTGTGCAAGCCTAGATACTCGTGATGGCTTTCAGTAGTGCCTCCAACCAATGACAGACAATGACCACTAAAGTTACATATTAAAAGTAGCTCAAGAGAAGTACTCAAGTTTGAAGTCCACAACAATAACATTTCAAACTACCAATAATCACAATCTTAACCATCCAGCTATTACTAATGTGACAAAAATTAATTAATTAAACAGTAAGCACTAAAACATATAGGACTTGCATAATAAATTCATGAGACATACCTTAACTGAACCAAGCAAATCATTTTCTGCATCTGCTTCAGTATTATCCGATGATCCAGATTGAAGGTTCGAACGGTCAAGCAATTTTAAGATGGCATTCTCATCCCAATTAATTTGGCTGCTTCCTTCTGTGCATTTATCTTGGTATACATCTCCAAGGCCACCGGTTCTTCTCTTACTCCTCTGTTCTGTATCTGGAACTGCTTCATCCTTAGACGTATCATTTTCACCAATGCCCTTTCCAGAAGAATCACCAAAAAGCTCTTCTGTTCCCCAACGCAGTATAGCCTCCACCTCTTTTTGAGATCCAGACTTATTTACAAAAAGTTGATCCAGCATCAGTTTTTTCTTTGCTAGCTGCAATATACGTTCTTCAACACTAGCACGAACTACAAGCCTATAAACCAAAAGTCTGTTTGATTGTCCAATTCGATGAGCACGATTCATTGCTTGAATATCAGCATGTGGGTTAAAATCTGAGTCATAAATTATCACAGTATCAGCTGTCGCCAAATTGATTCCAAGGCCACAAGAACGGGTTGACAACAAGAATACAAATCGACTCTTATCTTGATTAAAGCGTGCAATAGCTGCTTGACGATCGGCTACTGAAACAGAACCATCAACTCTCTCAAAGGACTTGGACCCAAATTCAACATTCAGATAATCTTCCAGAATATCTAGAAGCTTCGTCATCTGTGAAAATATTAGAACTCTATGGCCGTCTTTATGTAACAATTTCAGCATAGAGTGCAAGACAGTTAGCTTAGCTGAAGCCTTTATCCGCATTTCATGAAGGAATTCTATTGATCCAGAATCAGGTTCTGTGCCAGGGATAAGATATGGATGGTTGCAAACTTTACGCAGTTGCATAACGATGTTGAGCATTGATTGTTGGGGAACCCCTTTACCAATGTTCCTTAAAATCTGATAGTTTTTTGTGAGCATTGCGCGATAATATTCAGCCTGGATGGAAGACAGCTCAACAGGGACCATTCTTTCAGTCTTAGGTGGAATATTCTGCATCGCATCTTTCTTCAGCCTTCTAAGCATATGTGGAGCAACAAGTTTCTTGAGTTCCTCTACCCTGTCAGTGTCAGAAAGGTCCTTAAAATTTTCCTCAAAGGATGACAAAGAAGGGAATGAAGCTGGCTGCAAAAAATTAAGCAAGTTGTACAACTCTCCTAAGTTGTTTTGAAGAGGGGTGCCAGTCAATAGGACACGGTGCTGGAAGGAAAAAGAATTAAGCATGCTAAAAAGCTTACTGCTAGAATTCTTAAGCCGGTGCCCCTCGTCGACAATAAGAACTTCCCAAGGAATCCCTCGTAAATGAGAGGAATCAACAAGAACCATCTCATAAGTAGTCAAAAGAACATTAAATTTGTAGCCCGCACTTTTCTTAGTCAATTCATTTGGATGACTGGCATGCCACTCATGTTGACGAATTATAGTTCTTCCTTTAACATTTCCATGATACTCCACTACATTCACGTCTGGAGCCCATGAAGCGAACTCTGCCATCCAGTTCGGCATTGTGGAAAGAGGCACCAAAACAAGACAAGGAAGCTTTACTTTAAACTCAAAGTACAAGGATGTAATGAAGGCACAAGCAGATACAGTTTTCCCAAGGCCCATCTCATCAGCAAGAATAACATTTTTAGATCTGTGCCAGCATTTGCGCAACCAATTCAAAGCTTCTAGCTGGTGTGGAAAGAGTGAACCACCTTTGAGTTCCTTCGGCTGCTCAGCAAGAGCGAGAACCTCCTTGTGTTGAAAATCATCTTTCCTAGATAATGTTTCCCTTTCGGCATCCTTCTCCAGTGTTTGGCGCTCGAACTGATTGAATTGATCAATTAACTGCAATGAGTTTCTGATTCCAGGTTCATCTGTCCTCTCCCAAGTGCATTCATCATATGGGAGGCCTGACCATTTAATAAAAGCTTCAGTCATACCACCCTCTGATGACCGAAGTGCAATTACACGATGGGGCTGTTTCCACCTCTCCTCGAAGAGATTTATTGCTGCAGTTCCATACTTTGCCTTATAGTTATCTAGCTTTCTTTTGGCCAAAACTTTAAGCCTGGACTCAGGAATCCAACTATTGTGAATATGAGATTTTCCAACCCATTTAACTAAAAACTCATAGGAGATATGTTCTCCATTGGATAATACAGTTTCATCCAACCTAGCTTCCAAAACCTTTTTATCGCAATTGCCATCACTTGCAACTGAATTTTTGGCCTCTGATTTGTCTTCTGATGATCGAGGTGCATGCAAATTTTCATTGGCAAAATGCATTTCACGATTTTTTTCTCCAGTTGCAACACTAGAACTTAATTCTACCCCTACCTCACCCAACCGATCACCTTGGTTGCATTCTTTGGTCACAGTTCTTCTGCATACATCTAATGTATCCACTAAACAATCATCCACAAGAAACTTTTCAGCTGATTGGCACTGCATTAAAGAAGGATCTTCAAGATAATCGTCTAAATCCTCCAAATCGGCTATATGCTCTGGCTTGCTCATTCCATTTTTCGAAATTTTAGCTTCACATAAGAACCCATTGCTTGGCATTTCAGATGTTTGACACAGAGAAATTAATTCCTGCACTCTACATCCCAGGACCCGATCAACCTGTAACATTGATGTTCAATGTGAGCAGCAGTATCAACCACACAATTCATTAAACAGCACTACACAGATGTAGCAGATAAACGATGGAGCGCAAAATATCTAAATACATCAAGAACTTTAGATGGATGTATACTTGTAATGTTTCGTCAAAAGAGTTCTTTTCAGATATAATCATCTTATCAGGTCCAATATCCTCTTTCTTTGACAACCCCGCTGCTTCTCTAGGATATGCCTGCACCCACATACATACAATAACAACAGATATCAGAACAAAAGCAAATCAAGATTACTTCATCAACTCTCTTTTCCTTCCCCTCTCTTTTTCAGATACCTCCCAAGATTTCTAAAAAAGAGCACTCAGAAGTCAGAACATATACTATAAGTACTAAGAGCTGAGCTAAGTCAAAAGCCACAGATACGATATATCTTTGGAGACGAGAAATGATGACTAGGAATTATGTCTCACAAAATATATCTTTTAAAACAAACCTGCAAAAGATATCACATAAGCGATAAAATTTGAAATTTTACTTTTCAAAACATAATACATGCTCTTAAGAAGCAAGTCAACCAAAAATATTCACCAATAAAGACGAAACAAACAGTAACAAGAAATGCGCATACGACAAGTATAATATTATATGGAAAGGAATCATAAGACAAGCATCATTGATAAATGAACAACAAGGCAGTAAATCATGATATAAACAATATGGAAGTTTAATGTAAGCCATCAAACACACAGAAAACTGATGCTGGTGTATGGAACCCAAGGATGAAACTGAGGCAATTCCAGGACACCTTAATAAAAATCTGTTTGATTTGCAGTTTTAAACACAAGTGCTCTAATTGAATTAAAAAGTTGAAATGACAGCCATAAATAGCAGAGGATGTAAGAGCATTTGAGTGTAACATTGATCATGCCTTACTCCAAGACCTCGACAAGTCCATCATTAACAACTTGGAATAACGCTCAATACCAAATTAAACAAAGATAGAATTGATAGTCTTTAACCTGAAGGACAGATAATTAAGTGATGGATCCATACAAAACCCTTAAGAGATAAAATTTGAGAAGGAATATCCACCAGAAACCTTTTATACAACTACGTCGAGCCATTTCTCAAATTCCTACAATTGAAAAAATATTTGCTAGGCTAACAAACCTTATTAAAAGACCAATTTTTTGATAATATGATTAAACTCATTTAATACAGCAAGTAAAAGATACAAAAGAGGGAACCAGAAGACCAAAAATGAAAGGCACATGAACTTAAAAAATAAAGAGCTCCGATCTCGCAGAACATCATAATAGGATACATTCGGAAAAGTCCCATGAGCATGTGTTCTGAACTGGCATATTGGCCTTGTTTGGTAAAGAGAGCTTTGGGGAAAAAATAAGAGGTTTTAACTCAAATTACAAGTTTTGACTAGTCAATCCTCGTATTTGAGTATTTGGTAGAGAGAGGTTTCAAATAGTTGATTGGGCCCAAAAAGCACTTTTTGGAAAAGCTGGGGGGAGATTTTTGAAATTAGAGGTTTCAAAATGAGTAGGCCAAATTACATTTATGTCCTTAAGTTCTTGAAAGTTACATTAATAAACAGTAAAAAGGTACAATAATGGATTATGCACATGTCCTTGTTAGTTATTTTACCCAATTATGTAGCAAGAGTCTTGCTCTCTCCCAAAACATCTAATAATTTAAAGGATTACTCATCAGAATTCAACATGATCTTCTCTCGCACTACTGTAGTGAAGTATAATTAGTTGGTGAGCATTATAGCTTGAAGAGAAAATATAATTAGA
Source organism: Beta vulgaris subsp. vulgaris (assembly GCF_026745355.1). Taxonomy (NCBI): domain Eukaryota; kingdom Viridiplantae; phylum Streptophyta; class Magnoliopsida; order Caryophyllales; family Amaranthaceae; genus Beta; species Beta vulgaris. The sequence continues at coordinate 16,335,623 of NC_079208.1, forward strand.
GGGGAGGGAGAGAGAGAGGACAAAAGGAATCAAATTCTATAAATAAGGACAATAGAGAGAGATTATGTTGAAGAATATAGTATTTCCTTTAGCTCTATGGTTTTGGGAGAGAACAAGCATCTTGAATGCTAGTGTTCATCTTTTAAAACTGCACTTACAGTTAACTCAATCAAAATCATCATTTCCATTTCTTCGTCATCTTCTTCAATATATCGGTTAATAGCAGCTTGAGTCCAAAAAGAAGCTAAATATACTACTTGCTCCCATTAAGAATTCGAAGAGGACTTCTGACCACGGAAAATCTAGTCATTCCTCTACAAACAAATCACCCATAAAATAGCCATCAATGCATCCTGCCACAGAACCTTATGCCGTTTCCACCTGGCAACCTTCATGCAAGGTATCTACAGATAGCTAATAAAGTAGAACTAAATCCCAAAATCCTAAATAACACTAGTCTGCTGCCAAAGCACGGGACAAGGCAAGAACACATGATATGTTGTCTCCTCACTAGCAAGACACGAAGAGCAAACATGAGGATAAAGAGCCTAAAAGATCTCTAGCCTGTAGATTATTACATGCATTGAGTATTATAAATATGTTAGAGTTTTAACTTTTTTGTTCACTAGATTTGATTGCTAATTTGACAACTTTTTTTATAAATTTGTTTGGTAACAATTAACTGATTGCTAAAAGCTTATTGCCGTTTATTTGAGTAAAATGACATTTATAGACATTTCAATACAATGTGTAGTAGTATTATTAGAGACAAAAAAGTTTTTGAACATATTTGAACCTAATCCTCTAAAGAAAAAGCTGCTATTAGGAGCTTTTTCATTTTGAGAGTTTTGATTCTAAAACTCTATTTTACCAAACTCCCCTTTAAGAGTTTTTGACTAGTCAAAACTCTAAAAGTGGCCCAAAACTCTCTTTTTGCTCCAAAACTCTGATTGCCAAATACCCCCAAAAAATTAGCATGTAAGATGTTCGATTAATCTGAACGAATATTTTCATAAAACCAACTTCTTTACAATATTTAATAATAGAATATTAGAGATATTAATGGTCAAAATACTCTGTTGGCAAGCATGAAAGTCTAAATGTAGCCATTGAAAAAAAAAAAAGAACAGGAAGTATCAAGAACATGCACAACAGTTGAACTTAGGGCCAAAAGAGGCTCAGTAACTGACATCACCATTTGAAGCAGCAACTATAAAAAAACCAAAACAGGAAATAATAAGAGCTACAACATCTCATCTCCAAAAAAAAAAGGAGCTACAACATCTAAACATATAGAATGTTAAAGAAGTGCATAAAAATATGTAGTCTACATCCTCAAACTACCAAGACCCATCTCGATTAAAACTTAACAAATAAATATATAACATACATCTCTATGCTTTGTGGTGGGCAATTTCTTCAGCAATGTCATAAAAAAGAGTGCCACACTACCAGTCATTCAACACGAATCTCTCAATGCAAGTTGGCAGATATATAGCAACCAGCAACAATTGTAGAAAAACGGCTCTTTAAGAAAATTCCATTTAAAGCATAACCATAATTCGAGATAGACAAATGATCACTGTCTGAACACAATACCATTATACAGAATAGATTACGACAGGCAAATCAAAGAAAAAAACTCAGAGACAAAAAATTATCATGATACCTCCTCTTGCTGACTTTCTGTCTTCCCAGACACAGCATTATCCTGTGAAACATGAAATCTGTGATGAACAGAGCGACGTTTTCTCTGTGGCTTTTTAATCTTTGGAGAAGAAACATGTGCATTTGATTTACGCTTCTGACCTCTATTTACTGAAGGCTCCCCAGTAGACATCTTAGATTTTTTCTTGCTTCCATCTTTACAAGGTTTCTGTTTTCTTTTGTGAGCCTCAGAAACAACGCCTGGTGCAGGTGTAGAATTATTGGTAGTGCTGTGACTTTTATTAGCGAAATCATGCCTTTTTTTGGTAGCTTCACTCTTTGGCTCAGTACAAGCATGCATAGGGAGGGAACAATTATGTTCCACAAGATAGTTAGACTTCCTGCCAGCTGCTGATGAATCATAAATCTTTTCAATGTCCTCGGTAGCAGTGTGAAGTTTCTTTTTACCATCTGCACTTTCACTTGGCGAGGAACCACCCGCAGTACCTTCATGAGACATTAATCCTATCTTGCTACAGCATGATCCATCAATTATCGAAGATTCTAGCTTCTTTAAAGACTGGCCTCTGTCATGTAAACCAGATTTTCTTTTACTGGATGATCTTTTTTTTCCAATGGACCTCCCAAGAAACTGAGACACTTTAAGAGTACTAGATGGCTTGCCTCCAGCTTTCAGTTTCTCAGATATAGTCATTGTCCTAGCTCGCTTGAGCATCAAGTCTTGGTGACTGATGGAATCCGCTGAATCAATTTTCTGCAAGCAGGTGGCACATTCCCACTTCCCGTTTGGAATACGCTGAAGATTAATAATAGGGAATCAGGATTATTATTGGTGAAGGGAAGAAAAATAAAAGTAGGACAATTACAACCCATAAGACAGGAAAAGTCAGTGGCAATGTGATAAGCTACTAATACCTTAAGTGGCGGATCAAGGCATTCAAGATGGTATGTTCTTGGACAGCTATCACAGCACAGCAAGTTCCCTCCAAGATCGCAGATCACACACTCATAATAATACTGGACAAATGGAGCAATAAATCACCTCCTAGATCAACATTTAAACCCCGAAAAAGGAAAAGGACAGAATAACTCAATAACAAAAGACGAGAGAAAAGCCGTTTTGAACATCAATTACATCGCTATAAATGTCAATTACCCCATCATTTCCTTTCTTCTTTGATGTCAAACAATCAAAATTCGTTTCAGAATTCTGCAAATCTTTTTTTGAGCAATTAACTGCAGTAGATTCAGCTGCCAAACCCTCCTCCTTGTCCTTGCTAGCAGATACACCTGGTCCACATGGAAGTTTCTTACGCTTGCGTTTCAGCACCCAGTTTCGACTAATCATATTACTAGGTTGTGGACCCTTCTCCTTCATCTCCAAGCCTCAAGTGCAGCATTTATACAAGCAGTGCCAGTGATTCCTTGAAAGTGATTGGTTTCTATATCAAACAGGTAATAAAATAGGCAGCTGTGGTAACAACTGATAAGTCTTCCATCAGCGATAATCCATCAACCACGAAGGAATGTTTTCAGCAGACGCCATCTCAGAACATGCTGAAAAAGGAACTACTCAGCAATGACCATAAAATTAACAACTGACTCAACAGCTAGCATTCATTATACACGATTACAGAACTTGCCTCAAGTTTACAACAGCACGTAGGTATAGTTGCAACCGAAACAGGAAAATACAACTGCCAGTGGCAAGGAGCAGAATATAAGCAGATGCGTGAAATATCAACTCAACCAGAATAAGAAATGACACATAACAGGTAGTATATAAATTACTTATATATGCACTAAAATGGAAACGAAGTTTCATTCAATCAGCAAATTAACCAAGTATGGCACCATCAATGCACTTTAAGATATGAAATTCAGGCGAAAAAACATCAAAAACAAGCTGATACAGCAGATAAAACTAGCTGCCTGACTCAAAATATACCATATCAAAATTTCAAATCTTAGTTGAGTGAAATCATGAAAGCAAATATACAGTAAAATCAGAAATTAGGCATATTTCAATGAACTGAAACCAAATGCAAGCAAAGAAGAACATTAATGACAGAATCTACTGCAAATCTAAAAAATAAATCAACCATAAATTACAGCAAATAAACCAAAAAATCGACAAAAAGAGTTCAAACAAAAAATTAGCTCTTTCATTGTTAATTTTGCTACCAAAGTACTTGTATTAAAAAAAAAAAAAAGCAGAAACTCACGAAATCTGGGAAAGTAAGCAAAGATTTGAAAGTAAATGAGATAGTAGAATTGAAATTGAAGAGTGAGGGAGGAGAGAGAAAGAGAGAAGGAAGGAAGGAAGAGAGGTATTAGGGCATGCGAGAGAAGGAAAAGGGACAGGTGTGAGAATCGAGGATGAGAGAGAAAACGTAAAATAGAGAGATTTTTAGTTTTAGTTTTAGTTTTTAGTTTTAGAGAGTGACAGATTTTGGAAGAGAGAGAAAGTAATACGATTTCGCCGGGGCTTGAGCACTCTGACATGGCATTGGCAGGAGTTTGGTTTTGGTTGTAGAGAGAGAGAGAAAAGGGACAATTCTTGAGCAAATGATGTGTGAACACGTGGAGTCACTGCACGCATGCCCCTCTTTCTTTCTTCCTCCGTCATTCCCCACTTTGGGAGGACAGAGGAGAGAGAGTGAGTCAAAATTCAAGAGAAGTAGTTCATTCATGTTCTCAGTCATCGATCATCGGCGTCGTGTATGGCAACTAGATTCGTCGTTAAGGGTCTTATTAACGAATACCGAGTTTCATAACTAATGGTATCACAAGGATTAAGTTCAAAGGAATCTTGCCTACAGATTATTTTTTATTTGCTGGATCTGCTTTCTTTATCTGAACCCAATTTTTTTAACCCAAGTAGAGTAAAAATGCTTTCAGTTTTTAGTTCTTGAATTAAAGTCCAATCATTCTTATATTATTTTTACCTAATGAATATGTAATATTTATCAGTCAACTCATAGTTAACCTGAAATTGAAGTAATTTAACAATTTCTTGTCTAAATCTGAATTGCAAGGTCCTACATGTTCGAATTCAAATGTTGGGGAGAATGGATTTGATGAGGAATGCTAGAATTAGATATTTGAATTTGTTAATCCAGATTTCTATGTTGTTAGCTTGAAAATGCAACCTTGATCACCAATTGTCAAAATATCTATAGGTGGCAAATGAGTCATACTGATTGGGGGTACAGGTCGGGTCATTCCACGTCGGGTCATATTCTGGTAAGTTTGTATTCGAGTCGAATGCATGATGAGTGGGGTCAGTATTGAGCAGGTTCCAATCGGTTGGTGTTGGTTTGGGTCAAGTAAATTCTCGTAAGGCCGGCTTTCTTTTCTAGCAAATAAATACAACACATAAATTACTCTTTCAAAAAAAATTCATCGGGTCGGTTATGTTCGATACGGTATATCCATGTCGGGTTATTTCGTGTTTTTGTTCTATTCCGAGTGGTCGGTTTGGAGTGAAGAACGGGTCTCGAATCGGATATTTGAGACGCATCAACATGCACGGGTCTATTTACCGGCTATAATAATATCATTATATCTTGAACTTATTTGTTTCTAAAACGGTTTTTTCACCATAAACCCCCGACAAATTATTTTATTTAAAATATACCCTCCCACGTCTCTAAATTCATCGTATACCCCTGAACTTTTCAAACATACATCAGAATACCTTACTACTACTAACATACGTTTGATTCCATTAACTAATTAACTCAATCTATTAATCAGCTATCAAACCCCCCTTTTATCCTCTTTAATCGTTCTTTATCCTCCTCCATGGTAATTAAAATTTAAATTTCATCTCTTCCAGCATTAACTATCTTATATTTTATAATTCAAAATTCAATCAAATTCTCACATTCTAACCAATTCTAAAGCACATTTAAAGAAAATTCACAAGGAACACAATTGAGTGAAGTTCTTAGGGATGGTTGTTGGATTTGTGTGGTGCCAGAAGATTCCACCTTTGGTCATTGCTCTTGGTGAAAAATTATAGAGGATAAAGAAAGCTTGAATAGAACACCAAAACAGAGGAAGGAGAACAAAGGAACATGAATATTAGAGCACCGACGACACCGTTTTAGGGTGGCGCAACGCCGGTAAGGGCCGCTGCACCAGCAACTATGCATCAATCCTAAACACGAAGAGAGAAATTGAAGGATTTGACATATTATTGAGTTTTCTTCTATTTCCACCACCCCACACTCCAATTCTCCACCTCACACTCCAATTCGCCACCCCATCGTCCTTTTTCTTTATTGGGTTAGTGCAAACAAGAGGTATGTTCATTTCTTTGAACCTTTTTACTAGGGTTAGTACACCATGACCACCTCCCCCCAACATTAAGCTAGTCCGCCCCAATATCACCTCCTCCTCTATGACCTTATTGAATATAAAGCTAAGCACGACGGAGAGTTAAACAAGGAGGAAAAGGAGAGAGAAACTTGAGAAGAAAGTGGGAGTCTTCTTGAAGACTAGGCTTTCTAAGAGTGATTTCGCACTCCTCTCCATTTCCAAGTCACGAGTTTGACTCCCTCTTAGGGATGTTAACCATAATAGCTCGCATCTATCATATTTTGATGACCTCATCATGACTTACACAAAATCTCACCTGCTACTAGTAAATTGACCAACACTAGTCTATAAGTCAAAAGGGACTTAATTAAGGTTGTAACGGGGCTAGGTTAGGGGTGCGGATATCAATTTAGGAATGTGGTGCAAAAAGTGTAAATCGGAGTACAAACTAGGGGAAATAGACTCCCCTAAGCTAATCCTAACACGGGTTCAATTTGATAACTTAAACACAACCATTTCGTTTTCTTTTTCACTTTTTGAACATAATTTTCATTTGCGCATCAATTTGCTCTCTCTTTCTTTTCTTTCAATAGAAATCCAAATGAAATAAGAGACTTCTTTCTTTTCTTGTCTCGTAATTTTCTTCAACTTTTGCAATTATACAAGCACATTAACTTACTTTCAACCAAAGATTTAATACCAAAATAACTCAACTCAACACAAACTAGACATGTACTTCACTTTGAGGAAAGTTTGGCCATGAGTCATTATGAGGGTTAAGCAAAAATAGGATAGAAAGATCAAATGGGTTGAGAAGCGAATAATTATGTCGGAATAAAAGGCTTTTGGCTTTTGAACTCCTAATTCTAGCAAAATGAAACGCCCTAAATCGTCCTTCTAATAGCTGGGTCATATGCAATCTTGGGGAGCTAAATGCAAGTCACAAGTTAAGCAATCAATGGTGAGGGTTGTAAATGAGTCTTACGAGGTTTGTGGCCCTCATTCGGAGTTCATCGCACAAGAGACAAGAAAATCCAATCAACCAACTCACCTAATTTCAAAAAGAGTCTACCAAAAGTTACTAATCACAAAAATCACCTAAAGTCACAATTAGGCTTCCAAAACCATCAAGTCAAATTCAATGAAGGTCTTTCAATCAATTTATGAACACTCTTAGCAATATATAATGTGTGCAACTAAGCTACCGAAAATGTGGAAAAATAAAGAAAAATAACCAAAAAGAATTTTTTTTTGTATTTTTTTTATGCAAACCTACCAAATAAGAAGAAAAGAAATAAAAACAAGCTATACAAAACCTTCTAAATAAGAAGAAAAGAAATAAAAATAAGCTATACAAGGGTGATTTGGATTAAAGGGGGTAAGACCAAGTAGAATCATTATGTTTCAGCAAAAATAACCAATCACAACCTCACAACCAAGACCGATAAATGCCCACATAACTAATGACCTAGGTACACAAACTCCCAAAAATATAGACATACATGTAACCCCCCTAGCTTAAGCAAAACTCCGCGCTTGGAGTTGTAAAAGTAGGGAACTGGAGGGGGTTCAAAAAGAGCACATAGTAGTACCCCCATCGCCCCCATTGGGAGTGGGGTTAGGAAGGTAGAACTCACCTAAATACCCGCCTTGGTGGTAAGGTGGGTAATAGGGGGTTGGGGGGGAAAAGGGGATCCCCAAATGACCCTTCACGAGGGTCAAATGCAGGAGGGTAGTGGGGGTGGTTAGGGAACGGTGGCTCATGTTCGGACTTGACACTAACGAGATGAGTTCACCCAGCCACCCTAGACACATGGTCTAGGTCGGTCTGGAGAATAATATCAGTGATATGCTGGTGATTGGCCACTTGAGTAGCCTGCATTTGAGATATAGCGGCCATATTAAAGGACTGTGAGGAAGAAGGCTCGGCCTCCTCACTCACAGGAGTGTGGTGGTCGGGCCTTTGAGCCCTCGGTACCCTATCCACAATGGTGGACTGAAGTTAGGACAACTCGAAGCAATGTCGATGGTCAATAGGGGTAGGAGGAACACGCCATCTGTTAGTACAGTCAGCGAGCGGGTTCCAAATGAACTCATTGTTTTGATAACAATAGGGTTTGACACCCACAAACCAGATGCAACGACCCTTCCTAAGACCACACATAAATTTCATCTGCTGTAAAGTCACACCATCCAATGAGTTAGACTGACCAACAAAAGGCACGCTTGATTCTAAGCGTGCAAGGTCTTGTCCCAAATTGAGGTATGCCGCTATCCGGGGGATCATTCCACCACAAACGATCCCCCGAATCATGTAGTACCATCCCTACTTTCTTACAATCGGTGAAGGAAAATATAGGTAAAATTAATTCGAGTTTCAATGTGGGCCCCATCAATGGCAAACTGTTGAACCCTAGTTTTGATGATGACAAAGGAACAAAGATACAAACTAAGTATTGAACTAATAAGTTGTTAACTGAATGAGTTTTACAACGTATCAATGAAAGGAGTAAAGAGAATACTAATTCAAAGAAGAAATCAAGTTTCGATTTTAAAGCTATGTGATGATGCTCAAGGAATTGGTATTGAAGATGCGTTGGAGCAAAAAGACCAAAGCAGCCACGGTTTATGTCTTTAGTTCCAATGTAAGGGAATGAGTAAGAATTGGTAAGGAACTGTGACAATTTAAAAAGAGAATGTGTGTTATATGTTCCTTTGTGAGGAACAAACGAACTTGCACTATCATGTTAAGCTAAAGGAACTAATTTTTAAAAGGAACTAGACAAAGGTTGAAGCAGTACAACGGTTAAAATATGACGCTTGAATGTTTTATGCCTAGATTATAGGTAATCATTTTTTTTAATTAGTAAAAATCTGATTTTAAGAAAAATCTTTTTAAGGAAAAGATTTTATTATTATAAGATAATAAAAATCCTTTCAGTTTTAAGGAAATTAATTTTGAATATAATATTTTGGTAAAAGGATTTTATTTTGTTTTCATTAATTAAAATAAAATCCTTTTAATTAAATCAGATTTTTGATTTACCGCTTTAGTGGTTGCTAAAACTAAGGAAGCAGTATCATTTCCATCACTCACATTTAACAAAGATCATGGAGATCATGGGTGTAAAAAAGGAACGTGTTCCTCTAGTTGAGGAATATCATGGGATAATGTTTTTACCACTAACTGATCATGTTTTAATCTCACGTTTTAAGTAATCACTGCTATAATATATTAATGTCTAATTAAATTCCAATTGGGCTCTAACCAAGTGATTTAGTGAGTTTAACTAAGTAAGTGTCAGTGCTTTCATTCTATCATAAAAGCCCTTTGTTCTTTACCTTCTTACCCTAATTCTAATAAGTTTATTCATCATTGTATTTTGGTTCTGGGGTAAGGGGATTTTGATTGAAGTCTTATAAGAGAGAAAGCTTTGAGTGAAGCGAGTTAAAGTGAGAAAACTTCAAGAGAAGTTAAGAGGAACAATTGTTAAGGGAACAACTGTTAAGGGAACAGTTGTTCAGGAACTTGAATTTTGGAACTCAAGGTGTGACCCGTGAGTAGAATTAGGTTGTAACAAAGTTGTTTCTAATTAGTGAAAGTATTGTATTTAAAATCCCTAGTTGTCGAGGTTGTTTCTTCTTATTGGGCCCAAGAAATTTTTCCTCATAAAAATCCCTTGTGTTCTTTTAGCTTGTTTCTTTGTTCAAATTTTATAATTCCGCAAAAAGTTACGTTTATTTCTTCAAATACAATTCACCTCCTCTTGTATTGTTCCTAGTGAAATAACAATTGGTATTAGAGCTAGAAGTCACGGAAATAGGAAACCCTATTGAGAAAAAGATACAAGGAACAATGAAGAATGAGCTCCACCTTGATACCGAGTATGGTAAAAGCTCTAAGTCAAAGTCCGTTGCTCTGAAAGCTGGTGATTAAGATGACTCTGACTCAGAAGAAGAGGAAGCAACTCTCATGGTCCGAAAATTTCGAAAGATGTATAGGAACATGAAAAATGGAAACTTCAAAGGTAAAGCTAAAAAGTTTCCTAACAAAGCTGCTTGTCATAAATGTGTTAGTTAGATCACTTCATCAAGGAATGTCCACTTTGGGAAAAAAATACAAAACCAGAAAAAGAAACAAGGAACATTTTACTGAAAGGAACAAGTAAACTAAAGCACATATCTCTAAAACGAACGTTCAAAAGGCAATGATAGCAGCTTGGGGAGATTCAGAGACTGGATAGGAAGAGGATCAACAAAATGAAGAAACTGCAAATCTTTGCTTCATGACAAACACATACATAAAGGAAGATGAAGAAAATGTTGACGTAAGCCAACATATTCTTGAATCAGACTTAGATGGGAAAACTAGGACTACAATTTATGATCTTCTTTATGATGCAATTCTTGAATGTAGAGATGAACGTGAACAAACTGAACAAGCTGTTAAAGTTTGTAAAGAACATATATAATGGCTTAAGAAAATGAGAACGGAGGTTGAAAGTAGGTTTTTTGATTTGTTTGGTAAAAACTTAAAAATCAAGGAACTGTATGAGAGTGTGAAAAATGAAAATTATCTAATGAATTTAGAAATCTCACACCTAAGAGAATTTATCCCTGTTCTAAGTTCCTTTGATATAAGATCAATCCCTTTGAAAGGTCACAAATATGAGATCGAAAATTTGAATAAAGATAAAATTACCTTAAAGGAACATATCAATAACCTTCAAAAGGAACTTGTTGTTCAAGGAACAGAGGCAAAGAGATGGTTGTTCCTAAGTGGATTGAGAGACCACAGGCTAAAAGCAAAGAAGGTCTTGGTTTTAAAAACCACAAGAAGAGGAACAAGCCTAAGAAATATGTTGACCTACCTAGGGACAAAATTTGCATGTATTGTAGAAAGATAGGTCATTACATAACTCACTGTCAGCTAAGAACCGGAATGATTGGCAAGATGTGAAAATGAGTAACTTGAAATGGGCTACTAAAACTAATGCTAGTCAAGAATAGGAACCCACGAAAAAGGGGTCCCTACAACTAACAACTAGTTCATTTTTGCAGGTTGCAGTGAGTGGGAACAACACTTGGTATCTTAATAGTGGATGTCCCAAGCACATGACTGGAGACAAATCTAATTTTCTCTCACTCTCAACCTATGAAGGTGGAAGTGTGACATTTGGTGACAATAAGAAAGGTAACATAGATGCCATGGGTAAAGTTGGTAAGTCAGCATCAGATTCCATTGATAATGTATTTCTAGTTGAAGGACTCAAACACGATCTATTAAGCGTTTCCTAATTCTGTGATAGGGGAAATAATGTAAAATTTAATAGTGAAAAATAATTGATCATAAACCATAATTCTAAGAGTGTCATCTTAGAAGGAACAAGAAAAAGAAACACATATATTGTGGATCTTGATCTTGTTCCCAAAAACAATTTGCCATGCCTTAGTGTTATAGAGGATAATCCACTCCTATGGCATAAACCACTTTGTCATGCAAACTTGTCATTACTTGACAAATTTAGATAAAAATATCTTGTTTTGGGATTACCATCTATAAAATTTCATATTGATCAAGTTTCTTATGCGTGTCCCAAAGGGAAACATATAAGATCTTCTTTCAAATCTAAAATTGTTGTGAGCACCACAAAGCCACTGAAATTAATTCACATGGATTTGTGTGGTCCTATGAGGATTCAAAGTTGAAGTAGTAAGAAGTATGTATTAGTTATTGTTGATGACTACTCTAGATTTGCATGGGTTATTCTCTAGAAGGATGAAACTTATGATGAGTTCCTTCTTTGCAAAGCGAATTCAAAATTTGAGTGGTTACAAATTAATGCATATTAGATCCGATCATGATAAGGAATTTGAAAATTATAAATTTGATGACTGAAGTAGATCGATCATGACCTAGATCACAATTTTTCTGCACCTAGAACACCACAACAAAATGGTGTTGTTGAAAGGAAAATTAGGACTTTGAAGGAAATGGCTAGGACTACGTTAATAGCTAGTGAACTTCCAAGGAACTTTTGGGCTGAGGTTGTTAATACTGCTTGTCATTTAATAAAATCGTGCCATGATTAGACCTATCATTAACAAAATTCCTTATTAACTTTATTTTGGAAAGAAACCCAATATTACACATTTTAGAACATTTGGTTGTAAATATTTTGTTTATAATAATGGGAAAAATAATCTTGGAAAATTTAATGCAAGGAGTGATGAAGCAATATTACTAGGAAATTCCTCACATAGTAAGGCTTATAGAGTTCACAATAAAAAGACTATTTGTGTTGAAGAAAGTGTGCACATTATTATTGATGAATCTGATAATTTTAATCCAAGCAAGCATGTTGACGATTTTGAAATAGGCTTGGCTAGACCAAATGAAAAAGATGCAGATTCAATTGAGGAATAAAAAGGAACAAAATTGGAAAGGAACGAAGAAAAAAATCTTTAAAACAATTATGTTCCTATTCCTCAAGATGATGGAACTGCTACTGTTCCTACCAAAAACGAAAATGTTGAATGAACTGATTCAACAATGGCTAAGAGAGGAACAAATGAACAAGGCTCATCATCTTCTAAAGAAATTCAAGAGGAACAACTTGTTCCTATAAGAGAATTTCAACCAAAACCTTGGAGACAACAAAAATCACATCTAGTGTAACTCATAATAAGTGACATATTCAAAGGTACGCAAACTAGATCTCAGTTAAGGAATTTTTGTGCATTTCATGCGTTTTTATAAATGATGGAACCAAGAAATAATGAAGAAGCCTTAACTGATTCTTATTGGAATACTGCTATGCAAGATGAGTAAAACGAGTTTCAAAGAAACAAGGTATCACATCTAGTTCCCTCTTCTAAACAACAAAAAGTGATAGGATTAAAATGGGTATTTAAAAACAAATTAAACTAGATGAGTATGGAACTATTTTAAGAAACAAAGTTTTACTTGTAGTAAAAGGTTATAATCAACAAGAAGAAATTGACTATGAAGAAACCTTTGCTCTTATTGCTAGACTTGAGGCCATTAAAATACTAATTGCATTGGTTGCATATATGGGATTTAAGTTGTATCAAATGGATGTAAAATGTGCATTATTTCTTAATGGCTATTTAAATGAAGATGTATATATTGAACAACCCCCCTAAATTTGAAAATAATGATTTCCCAAACCATGTCTACAAGCTTGATATGGCTCTTTATGGGTTAAAGCAAGCACCTAGGTCATGATATGAGAGATTATCTAAGTTCCTGATAGAGAATAATTTTAAAACAAAAAGATTTGATAAAACTTTGTTTCTAAAACCGAAAGCAACTAATGAGTCACTATGTAAAGAATTCTCTAAACTCATGAGTAATGAATCCGAAATGAGCTTGATGATTGAGTTAAATTTCTTTCTTGGGTTACAAATTAAGCAAACTGAAAGAGGAATAATTATTCACCAACAAAAATACATAAAAGAACTACTAAAGAAATATGGCGTTGAAAATTCAAAGATCACTCACACTCTTATGGGAACTTCAACTAGATTAGATGAAGATTCCATAGGAACAAGAGTCCGAGGGATAAAGTGTCACTAGTGGAAAAATAAGGAAGGGCTGCGCTTTTTGACAGCAACCCTTTCAATAGCAGCCCTTTCAATAGCAGCCCTTCACTTTTTAAGTAGCGTTGCGCTTTTAAAGCGCAGCCCTTCACAACGAAGGGCTGCAGCTATGAGCCCTTCATACTATTAAGGGCTGCGCTTTTTTAACAAGCGCAGCCCTTCCAAGCAAGAAGGGCTGTGCGTGTTTCAACTAGCGCAACCCTTCTAAGCAAGAAGGGCTGCGCTTTTTTGAAAAAGCGCAGCCCTTCTAGCTTAAAAGGGTTGCGCTAGTTGAAAAACGCGCAACCCTTCGTTTTAATTTTTTTTTTTAAAATTCAGATCTGCTGCCCCTGCACACTCAGCCTGCCCACCCCATCCCACCCCCTGCACACCCAGCCTGCCCACCCCATCCCACCCCCTGCACACCCAGCCTACACACCCATCCCACCCCCAGCACATCCACCCAGCCTGCCCACACCCCAGCACACCCACCCAAACCCCCTGCCAGCCTTTCCTTTCCCACCCACAGCCCCTGCCCACCCCCTGCACACCTAGCCTGCCCACCCAGCACACCCTGCCCACCCCAGCCATACCCCTGCACAGCACCCACCCCACCCCTGCACACCCCCCTGCCCACCCCCCGCCACACCCCAGCCACCCCTGCCACCAGCCCTGCACCCCCATCTCTAGCCCACCCAGCAACCACCACCACCCCCCCCCCCCCCCCCCCCCCACCCAAAACCTCCCTTCGACAAAAAAATATATGCAAATGCAATAATATATGGCAAGTGGAGAAAGGTAATAATTAACTTCAAATATATTTAATAATGTAAAAAGTGTACATAGAATTGATAGAAACTAGTACATTCGAGCTAAAATGTATCATATGCAATCATCGGTAATGTGGGACGCCAACTTATCCCGAACTTCATCTATTTCTTCTTTGGTGAAGTTCCTCAAACTTGGTGTGGATTTCTTCTCATTATAAACCTTGCAAAACAACCAAGGAACAAAACACATATATAAGAATTTAATCATTTTACCGTATTTAGTAGTTCTAAAAATGACATATACCTTCCCGAAATTCAATCAAAAACAAATGCAAACCTAAAAGTCTACATACTAGTTATATTATGCCTCATATAATCATGTTCAAAGAAAACTTGGGATTAAATGACTTGATAAGTACATTTTGGGAGCCAAAAGGCCAAAATAGGCCGGAAATGGCCTTTTCGTTCCCGAAATGCAACCAACAACAAATTAAAGCCTAAGAATTTACATACTAGTTATATTATGCCTCATATAATCATGTTCAAAGAAAATTTGGGGTTAAATGACTTGATAAGTACATTTTGGGAGCGAAAAGGCCAAAAATAGGCCGGAAATGGCCTTTTCGTTCCCGAAATGCAACCAACAACAAATGAAAGCCTAAGAATCTACATACTTGTTATATTATGCCTCATATAATGATGTTCAAAGAGAATTTGGGGTTAAATGACTTGATAAGTACAATTTAGGAGCGAAAAGACCAAAATAGGCCGGAAATGGCCTTTTCGTTCCCGAAATGCAACAAACAACAATTGGAAACCTAAAAATCTACACAATAGTTACATTATGCCTCATATAATCATGTTTAAAATGAATTTGGGGTTAAATGAATCAATAAATACGATTTGGAAGCGTAAAAGGCAAAAATAGCTCCGAAACTAACATATACTAATAAATTAATAAGTTACTTACATTTTGAAGATCATCAACATGTGTGCAACGGTTGACGATATCGAGCATGAACCTCATGACGTAATACCCACACGCAAGTCCACCTTTCTGGTTGCGGAAACTAAGTTCACCAAAGGATGCAATAAATGACATTGATGTTAGATGTGTATTATGTGTTTCTATATAAGGAAAAAAAAATTAGTCATGTTACCTCGACTGAATGCCAAACAGGAGATTTTGGTGCTCGAAGTCCTATTGCATTAACCTCCTTCATCATACTACATCAATACACATTATTATAAGATTAGATGTACATTTAATATTAATAAGTGCGCATATATTGAGTTTCGATTAGGCTACCTATTTAACAATGATTTGACTAGTAAGGACCGCATTGTTTCTTTACGCAAAGAATCAAAGTGGTAGGCTTCATTACGTGACAAACATATTGCAATCAGTGTCCAATGATTCCTACAACAATAAAATATAGTTATTATTTAATTGTAGAACAACTAATAGGTCAATTTAATTAAAGTAAAGTGAGTTTGAGAAGCATACGATTCAATGTAAGGAAGAAGAACGATCTTATGTCCAAGACGAGAACATGTTTTCAAAGAAGACTTGAGATACTCTTTCACCTCCTTTTTGTTATTTAAGCAACTGTTATCTCGTACTAACCTTGGACATAATCAACCAAACATTGGCTCACTAGATGCACGCAATTCATTGTATAATAGCCCGAGACATCATATTGACTAAAAGAAAACTTACTCATTATGGAAGTTAGTTGGATTGAAAACTACTTAATTAAGGCATATATATGTATATATATATAATATGCATATTTAATTTATATACTAAAGTATTACCTCATTAATGTTGGTATCATCGAAACATTCAACTCTTCCCCACGTAAAAATTCTCCTATATCAACCTTAGAAATGAAGGTCGATGTATCCTCAAAGTAGTGGAATTGGTGGTGCGATAACTGAATCTCAATCATTGCTTCATCGGCTACATCGCTAGCGCACTCATGTAGCCAAAAGCACGGAAAAGTAAGGCCTTGCACCACCTCGATCTCCGTAATGAGTGGACACTTTGTCATAGAAACATTTACTTTCTTCACTTCATCACGTCGGCCTTCCTGAGGTGAACATGTCTTCTTTCCCTTCTTGTCGGCCTTCCCCGAACCCTAGTAATTAGTCAAATTAAAAAGATATTACTGACAATCATATATATTGGAACTATAAAAGAAAACAATATAATATATATATATATATATATATTATGTTAATCATTGTACCTCATCTAATAACCGCACCAATGCACGCGGCCATAGAACGTAACTGCCAAGGGCATTAGTCACTGACTGTAGACCAACTTCTGCATTCGGCAGCGAAAAAAGGTAATTCTTCGAAACCGGGCACAATCTCTGAAACGCTGACCACATAGTGAATATCAGCGACTGCCTGGTTGTGCAATCGTACCCGGTCCCTAGGGGGTTGTGCTTAGCCATAAGCAACGAGAATGAAACTGCCATGACCATCCCCTCGAGCTAATAGCTCACATGGTGTCTCTTCCTTTAAAAAAAAACTCTATTCATAGTTAGTCTATGAAACAACATATATATATAGTAAGAATTTCATGCATTTAAGAACAATAGTTGTGATATTAAGTGATTACTGTGAACTCCGGAACTGGATCAGGCTGCGTAGGAACACTGCCCTGCTGGACAGCACCAAAAGTCGGTAAGCCCATCTGCGCCAAAATGGCGTTGAAATTCTGAGTTATCTCCGCTCTGAGCTCCTCCCGAATTGCAGCTTTCATAGCCTCCACATCTATGGAAGCTGCCGAATTCACACTAGAGGCACTGGATTTTGACATAGAGGTGTATTGATCACCATACACCTTTCTCACCCCGAGGCGGACACCTCCTACGCCCCTCACACGTCCATATTGGTCCCGTCCTAAAGTCTCGTGTAAGCATCAATTTGTCCTTTAGGAGTGAACTCACCAGTTGCCTACTTTTCCTTCAAGCCAATCTACATAAGGATAAGAGAGAAATGCTCGTGAGTGCACAAGTTATATTATATATACCTTATCAAAACTTATAATATGTACTTACAATGGCATTAGCTATCTGATGTGTTCCGGGATCAGGCAAGACTCTCTGTCCCTTTGCATCAACCCCATGCATCGAACACCACCAATCGAGCACTCTATCTGGTTGCCGAGGCTGTGCAACTGTCATCGTAGAGCTAGTGCCCGTTGCCGTTGTCGACCCAATCGTGGGGTAATGGCTATACATCCACGTATCTCTCGCCTGCCCGTACGACTGAGCACCCAGATGGTGATAGTACTTCCTAGCTTTTGCATTTTGCGCTACTTTTCTCACGAGATGCCTAAAACACACAATTATAAACAAAGGTTAGGTGTTATACAATAATACTGGATCTAAGAGTATTAAATCTTAGCAAGTAAAATATTCTTACAACAACTTTCGGGGTTGTTTTTTGTGCAACAAATGCTTGCCACTCCTCAGGTGTGATATGCCTCCATATCTGATATGGTAACTGGGAGGGCTCCTCAAATGATGTGTCCGGTGAATCCTCAGAACCGGTGTGTGTTTCTCCCCCGTAGATTTTTTTCTTCTTTGTACCCACTACTTTTCTCTAGCTTCGTGATCCACCCCGACACTAACTTGGACTTGAAGTCTCTGAATCTCTGGGCAACCGCGGATAGAAATATATTCTTCTTGGCTTCATCATTTTCAATATTGAATTGACACTAGTGGAAAAATGAAGAAGGGCTGCGCTGAAAATGGGCTGTAGGGCTGCGCTTTTTGACAGCAGCCCTTTCAATAGCAGCCCTTCACTTTTTAAGTAGGGCTGTGCTTTACAAGCGCATCCCTTCACAACGAAGGGCTGCGCGTTTTACTGAAAAGCGCAGCCCTTCAAGCTTAGAGCTGCGCTTGTTAAAAAAAGTGCAGCCCTTCTAAGCTTGAAGGGTTGCGCTTTTTTTAAGAAGCGCAACCCTTCTAAGCTTGAAAGGCTGCTTAGAAGGGCTGCACTAGTTCAAAAAGCGCAGCCCTTCTAAGAAGAAGGGCTGCGCTTTTTGAAAACTAGCGCAGCCCTTGTGTTAATTTTTTTTTTTTGTAAATTAATACAGCACCCTGCAGCATGCATCCCTTCCCACCCACAGCCTCTGCCCACCTCAGCCCACACCCACCCCCACCCCTTCCCACCCCTGTCCACCCCCCTAACCACCCCCAGCCCACCCCTGCCCACCCCTGCCCACCCTTGCACAGCTCCCATCCCACCTCAGCCCACACCCCTACCCACCCCTAGCCCACCCAGACCTGCTGCCCACCCAGACCTGCTGCCCACCCCCCTGCCCACCCCCAGCCCACCCCCGCCCACCCCCTGCCCACCCCTGCACAGCCCCCAACTCACCCCTCTACATCACCCCAACTACACCCCCCTGCCCACCCCTCTACCTCACCCCAACCACTAACCCTGCACCCCAATCCCCAGCCCACCCAGCAGCCCCACCACCCCATCCCCACCCCCCACCCAAAACCTTCCTTGGACAAAAAAAATGCAATAATATATGACATGTGGAGAAAGGTAATAATTATCTTCAAATATATTTAATAATGTAAAAAATGTACATAGAATTGATAGAAAATAGTACATTCGAGCTAAAATGTATCATATGCAATCATCGGTAATGTGGGACGCCAACTTATCCCGAACTTCATCTATTTCTTCTGTGGTGAAGTTCCTCGAACTTGGTGTGAAATTCTTATAAACCTTACAAAACAACCAAGGAATAAACACATATATAAGAATTCAATCATTTTACCGTAGTTAGTAGTTCTAAAAATGACATATACCTTCCCGAAATTCAATCAAAAATAGATGCAAGCCTAAAAGTCTACACACTAGTTATAATATGCCTCATATAATGATGTTCAAAGAAAATTTGGGGTTAAATGACTTGATAAGTACATTTTGGAGCGAAAAGGCCAAAATAGCCGGAAATGGCATTTTCGTTCCCGAAATGCAACCAACAACAAATTAAAGCCTAAGAATCTACATACTAGTTATATTATGCCTCATATAATCATGTTCAAAGAAATTTTGGGGTTAAATGACTTGATAAGTACATTTTGGGAGCGAAAAGGCCAAAATAGGTCGGAAATGGCCTTTTCGTTCCCGAAATGCAACCAACAACCTATGCAAGTCTAAGAATCTACACACTAGTTATATTATGCCACATATAATGATATTCAAAGAGAATATGGGGTTAAATGACTTGATAAGTACATTTTGGGAGTGAAAAGGCCAAAATAGGCCGGAAACGGCCTTTTCGTTCCCGAAATGCAACCAACAACAAATTAAAGCCTAAGAATTTACATACTAGTTATAATATGTCCCATATAATGATGTTCAAAGAAAATTTGGGGTTAAATGACTTGATAAGTACATTTTGGGAGCGAAAAGGCCAAAATAGGCCGGAAATGGCCTTCTTGTTCCCGAAATGCAACCAACAACAAATTATAGCCTAAGAATCTACATACTAGTTATATTCTGCCTCATATAATCATGTTCAAAGAAAATTTGGGGTTAAATGACTTGATAAGTACATATTGGGAGCGAAAAGGCCAAAATAGGTCGGAAATGGCCTTTTCGTTCCCGAAATGCAACCAACAACATATGCAAGTCTAAGAATCTACATACTAGTTATATTATGCCTCATATAATGATGTTCAAAGAGAATTTGGGGTTAAATGACTTGATAAGTACATTTTGGGAGTGAAAAGGCTAAAATAGGCCGGAAATGGCCTTTTCGTTCCCGAAATGCAACCAACAACAAATTAAAGCCTAAGAATTTACATACTAGTTATATTATGCCTCATATAATCATGTTCAAAGAATATTTGGGGTTAAATCACTTGATAAGTACATTTTGGGAGCGAAAAGACCAAAATAGGCAGAAACTAACATATACTAAAAATTAATTAATAAGTTACATACATTTTGAAGATCATCAACATGTTTGCAACGGTTGACGATATCGAGTATGAACCTCATGACGTAATACCCACGCGCAAGTTTATCTTCTTGTAGCGGACACTAAATTCACCAAAGGTTCATGTTAGATGTGTATTATGTGTTTCTATATAAGCAAAAAAAAAAAAATTAGTCATGTTACCTCGACTGAATGCCAAACAGGAGATTTTGTTGGTCGAATTCCTATTGCATTAACCTCCTTCATCACACTACATCAATACACTTTATTATAAGATTAGATGTACATTTAATATTAATAAGTGCGCATATATTGAGTTTCGATTAGGCTACCTATTTAACAATGATTTGACTAGTAAGGACCGCATTGTTTCTTTACGCAAAAAAATCAAAGTGGTAGTAAGCTTCATTACGTGACAAACAAATTACAATCAGTGTCCAATGATTCCTACAACAATAAAATATAGTTATTATTTAATCGTAGAACAGCTAATAGGTCAATTTAATTAAAGTAAAGTGAGTTTAAGAAGCATACGATTCAAGGTAACGAAGAAGAACAATCTTATGTCCAAGACGAGAACATGTTTTCAAAGAAGACTTGAGATACTCTTTCACCTCCTTTTTGTTATTTAAGCAACTGTTATCTCGTACTAAGCTTGGACAGAACCAACCAAACATTGGCTCACTAGATGCACGCAATTCATTGTATAATAGCCTGAGGCATCATATTGATTAAAAGAAAACTATATATATATATATATATAATATGCATATTTAATTTATATACTAAAGTATTACCTCATGAATGTTTGTATCATCGAAACATTCAACTCTTCCCCACGTAAAAATTCTCCTATATCAACCTTAGAAATGAAGGTCGATGTATCCTCAAAGTAGTGGAATTGGTGAGTCAAATTAAAAAGATATTACTGACAATCATATATATAGGAACTATAAAAGAAAACAATAAATATATATATATATATATATATATATATATATATATATATATATATAATATATATATATATATATATATATATATATATATATATATATATATATATATATATATATATATATTATGTTAATCATTGTACCTCATCTGATAACCGCACTAATGCACGCGGCCATAGAACGTAACTGCCAAGGGCATCAGTCACTGACTGTAGACTAACTTCTGCATTCGGCAGCGAAAAAGGTAATTCTTCGAAACCGGGCACAATCTCTAAAACGCTGACCACATAGTGAATATCAGCGACTGCCTGGTTGTGCAATCGTACCCGGTCCCTAGGGGTTGTGCTTGGCCATAAGCAACGAGAATGAAACTGCCATGACCATCCCCTCGAGCTAATAGCTCACATGGTGTCTCTTCCTTTAAAAAAAAACTTTATTCATAGTTAGTCTATTATGAAACAACATATATATATAGTAAGAATTTCATGCATTTAAGAACAATAGTTGTGATATTAAGTGATTACCGTGAATGTCGAAACCGGATCAGGCTGCGTAGGAACACTGCCCTGTTGGAAAGCACCAAAAGTCGGTAAGCCCATCTGTGCCAACATGGCGTTGAAATTTTGAGTCATCTCCACTCTGAGCTCCTCCTGAATGTGGGCTTTCATAGCCTTGATATTATGGTTTTGTATGGAGTTTTATCCCCTATTTATGTGCTAAAAGTTGTGGTTATGGTGCTCTTAGGAGCCATTTGGTACTAACTCTCTCCATCTAGTTGTGGTTTGCTATTTTGTATTGAATTGTAGGTTTTGGAAGCTATTACCTACTTTACATGATTGCACAGTGGATTAGAGAGGTTAGATGCCGAGTTTCTAGATCCCGAGGATGATTTCCGGGACTTTGAGCAAAGGAAGAACAAGAAACGATGCATAAGCTGATCGGCCCGACAGGATCAGGCGGCCCAGCCCGATCGGGCGAAATACAGATTTCATGTTCTTGCTGCGGGCCCGATCGGGCGTTTATGCCCAGTCGTAATTCGGTCTTCGCCCGATCGGGCGATTGCCCGACGTCGGGCGCTCCATGCCAGCTGCTGTCCTGCCTTTATATCAGACCGCCCGATGTCATCGGGCGTCTGACGGTTTTGGATTCTCCTTCGCTTTGGAGCCCGATGCCATCGGGCACTTTGGCCCGATCGGGCGCTGAGAGACGCGGTTTTTAATGATTCGGGCCCTTCTTTCGAGATTTTTTCTATTGTTTTAGGGCTTGTATAAATAGAAAAATCAGAATTATTACTCCTATCTAGTTTTTATTATTAGTTTTCTCTAGAGAGTGTTTCAAGAACCTTAATTTATGCTTTGTGATTTCAATTCAAGATCAAACCTTTTGCTTATTCATAGTTCAATATAATTCGGTAATCTTTCTTCTTATTTTCTTTGTTATTTCTTCCATTGTTAATTATATTTTTTCTTAGTTATTTGCCATGTTTCAAAGTATGAGTTTTTATATGATTCTTGTTATTGTTTCATGATTATGAGTGAGTAGTTCTATATCTAGAATTGTGGAGATCTATGTATGCAATGAGGGATTGATAGATTAGTTTGATTATCTGGTATTTCAATGTTTCCTTTGATTGATTCTTCATGCTAGGATTATAAGTTAGGCCTGCTTTATATTTCTACTTTTGCAATACTGAATCTACTTCGAGAGGAGAGATACCGTATAGGCTTTCAATTATTAGGCAAAGTGACCCTTGACTATGCGAGAGCGGCTGGGTGATCTTTGAGGGAGGTAATGTTCGAGAGAAATTACATGTGCCCTAGACAGTTGACTTACTAGGTGGTTATCATTTATCCTGATTTCCCGAATTGTATGCATAGTGATCCATGATTCTAGTACTTTATTATATATTTACACCTTCATATTTAATTCTGCTACTGTTTAGTTAGTAACACAACCATTCATCTGATTTGTTAGTGTAATATTAGAGTTCAGATACAATAGTATAACTTCTCCCTGTGGATTCGATCCTGACTTCCCTGACTACTAGTTAGTGGACCTTAGGTTATTTTTGATTAGGTGATACGACTTTAGCCTGTCAAATTTTGGCGCCGTTGCCGGGGAGACGGTTTATTTATTTTGTCTGAATTATAGTATTAAACTAACCTCTACTCTGAAGAACACCTGTTCTTTGGAGCATCTCACGTTTGTTTTAGTGTTTTTGGTGTATGAGCAGGAAATTGAAATCTCCAAATCTCATCCCTTCGATCCAGAGATTGAAAAGACCGCTCGTAGACTCAGAAAGAAAACTAAACAAGCTAAGCTGTCTGCAGGGACACCCTCCCAAAAGACACCATCTCCACCATCTTCCCCACACCAAGAAACCCCACCTCACCTATTACTTCAACATGGGTGAGAATGTTACTCGAACCTTCAGAGACTATGCCAACCATCTCCTGATAACGTGCCTACTGGGGTACGGATGCCCACTATTGCTGCTACAAATTTTGAGATCAAGTCTCATGTTTGAATATGGTTCAGAACAATCAGTTCGCTGGGTTACCATCTGAAGACCCAAATCAGCATCTGCAGAGATTTTTACAGTGTTGTGCTACTCAGAAGCAAGCTGGTGTTACTCCTGATGAGATGAAACTCCTCCTATTTGGTTTCTCTCTGCGCGATAAAGCTTTGTTCTGGTATAACAAGCTGCCTTCCACCATCACCACCTGGCCAGAACTTTCCAAGATTTTCCTCATCAAGTGGTACCCTTACCAGAAAACTGCAGATATGAGACATGCCATAGTTACTTTCACCCAAGATCCTGGTGAATCTCTATATGAAGCTTGGGAGCGGTTCAAGGATCTGCAGCGTCTATGTCCTCATCATGGGTTGGACCAGTGGTACTTGTGTCAGATTTTCTACACTAGAGTTGATGCAGATACACGACGGGTAATTGATGGAGCATCTGGTGGGTTCTTCATGGATAAAGCAATTGAGGAAGGGTATGAACTTTTGGAGAAGCTAGCATCTAATCAAGCCTCTACCATTCGTTCCTCTTTGAAAAAGGGGGTAAACATGATGTTGAAGCCATTTCTCTACTGTCTGGGCAACTAGCTACTCTAACTCAGAAAATTGACTCCCTGAAGTTAGGTAATGATTCCTCCCATATGAGTGTTAATGCGATGGCTAGTGCTTCTAACTATAATGTGCATGTATGTGATGCTTGTGGAATATCTGGGCACAACTCTCAAGAGTGTCCTGCATTGGGAAATAACTGTGAGGCCGTCAATGCTTTCCAATCACAACCTAGGAACCAATTCAACCCCTATTCCAACACCTAATCCTGGGTTAAGACACCATCCCAACCTCTCATATAGGAGTACTAATGTGTTGAACCCTCAACCTCAACAACCATATCCACCTCAACAACAGGGTCAACAATACCAACCTTCACAACAAGCTCCACCTGGTTTTCAGAGAAATCAAGCACCTCCACAGCCTGCTCCTCCTGCTGACCCAGCCATGACAGAGTTGAAGAATATGATGTTCCAGATGCAGAAGGGGTTCAATGCTTTTCAAGCTGACACAAAAGCTCAACTGGAAAATTTGGGCACGCATAACAAGATGTTGGAGACTCAACTAGCTCAGTTGGCTAGTTCTTCTGCTAGTAGGCCACCTGGGGCCTTACCTTCACAATCAATGCAACCAAGGGACACTGCCAATGCCATCACTCTTAGGAGTGGAACACATTATGATGGTCCCCCAATGCCTAAGGATGGTCCGGTTGAGCAGAAAAAAATGCAGACATAACTGAAACTTCGTCAGCTCCTGAGGCTACCACCAACACAATGCAGAGAAGCAGATAGTCCTGAAAAAATTCCTCCACCACTCCTGCGATAAGGTTCCATTCCCACTCGTCTATCAAGAATAAGCTGGATCACCAACTTGGTAAGTTTATGGAGGTAGTGAAAAATCTTCAGGTAACTGTTCCATTTACTGAACTCATTACTCAAGTACCTGCATATGCTAAATTTTTGAAGGAAATTTTGACTAGGAAAAGAGCCTTTAATGCAGTAGAAACTGTTGCCTTTACTGAAGAATGTAGTGCTCTTTTGCAAAATCAATCCCCTCCTAAATTGAAAGATCCGGGGAGTTTCTCCATCCCTTGTAATATTGGCACCATATTTATTGACAAAGCCTTATGTGATTTAGGTGCTAGTGTTAGTGTCATGCCCTTGACTGTTTGTAAAAAGCTTGACATGGGAGATTTAAAATGTACCAACATTACTCTTCAAATGGCTGACCGTTCTGTTAAATACCCCTAGGTATCTTAGAGGACGTTCCTGTGAGGGTAGGTAAATTTTACATTCCTGTGGATTTTGTTGTGCTTGACATGGAAGAGGATACTCAAATCCCAATCATTTTAGGGAGACCATTCCTTCATACTGCTGGAGCTGTCATAGATGTAAAAATGGGAAATTAACTTTGACTGTGGGGGATGATAAGGTAACTTTTAGTTTGACCAATGCTTTGAAAAGTCCCATGCTAGAGGAAGCCTGTTACAGAATAGATGTCATTGATGTGCTGGTTAATGATGACATGCCTCAATCCCTTATGCGGGATCCACTGGAGGCTTTGCTTTGTTTTACCTCTTCCACAGGTGATGATATTATCCGGACTACTGACATGGATGCTTGGGAAGCATCTTTTACCTGTGTCGAGCTTGATGGTACTACCACTCATGAGGATGAACGGTTAGTATGTGCTACTCAACCGGTAGAGGTAAAGAAACCTGAACTGAAACCCCTTCCCCCTTCTCTGCGATATGCTTTTCTGGATGATTCTGAAAATTGCCCTGTGATTGTTAGTGCTGCATTAAATGATGGTCAAATGTCTCAACTTTTGTCTGTTTTGCGACAACATAAAAAGGCCATTGGATATAATATTGATGATTTGAAAGGCATAAGCCCTGACTTTTGCATGCATAAAATTCATCTTGAGGATGATCATCGTCCTAGTATACAAGGTCAGCGTCGTTTGAACCCGAATATGCAGGAAGTTGTCAAAAAAGAGGTTATGAAATTGCTTGATGCTGGGATTATCTATCCTATTTCTGATTCTAAGTGGGTGAGTCCAGTTCAAGTGGTTCCTAAAAAGGGCGGTACTACTGTAGTTAAAAATGAGAAAAATGAATTAATTGCTACAAGAGTAGTTACTGGGTGGCGTATGTGCATTGATTATAGGAAATTAAATGTTGCCACTAAGAAAGACCATTTTCCCCTTCCCTTCATTGATCAGATGTTGGAACGTCTAGCTTGTCATTCTCATTTCTGTTATCTAGATGGCTATTCTGGTTTCTTCCAAATCCCTATCCACCCAGATGACCAGGAGAAGACCACCTTTACATGTCCTTATGGTACCTTTGCATATAAAGGATGCCCTTTGGCCTATGTAATGCCCCTGCTACTTTCCAACGTTGTATGATGGCCATATTTTCTGAATTTATTGAGTCCATCATGGAAGTATTTATGGATGACTTTAGTGTGTATGGCATTGATTTTGATGCATGTTTGCTGAATTTGACTAAAGTACTGAAAAGATGTGAGGATGTCCACCTTGTCTTGAACTGGGAGAAGTGCCACTTCATGGTTACTGAAGGAGTGGTACTTGGTCATATTATTTCTGAACGAGGCATCCAGGTGGACAAAGCAAAAATTCAAGTGATTGAGCAATTACCCCCTCCTGTGAATGTTAAGGGTGTTAGAGGTTTTCTTGGTCATGCGGGATTTTATCGCCGCTTTATCAAGGACTTCTCTAAAATTGCTAAACCACTTACTCAGTTGCTCCTCAAGGATGCCCCGTTCCTGTTTACTGATGAGTGTCTAGTGTCTTTTAACAGGATCAAGCAAGTTCTGATTACTGCTCCTATCATCCGATCTCCAGATTGGACCCTCCCATTTGAGATTATGTGTGATGCCAGTGATTATGCTGTGGGAGCTGTCCTTGGTCAGAGAAAAGACAACATCCTCCATGCCATCTACTATGCTAGCAAGACACTCGATGAAGCTCAAGTAATTATGCCACTACAGAGAAAGAGCTGCTAGCTGTGGTCTATGCCTTGGACAAGTTCAGGACCTATCTGCTTGGGTCTAAAGTCATTGTCTACACTGATCATGCTGCATTGAAGTACCTCCTCGCCAAAAAGGAGGCCAAGCCTCGACTCATTCGGTGGATTTTGCTGCTCCAAGAATTCGACTTGGAGATCAGAGATAAAAAGGGTGCAGAAAATGTATGGCTGACCATTTGTCCCGATTGCAGTATGAAGATATGGAAGAAGGTCTCTACCCATTGACGACTCCTTTCCTGATGATAAGCTCCTGGCAGTCACTTCTGTTACCCCGTGGTATGCGGACTTCGCCAACTTTTGTGTGAGTGGACAAACCCCTCCAGAGCTGAGCTACCAGCAAAAGAAATTTCTCCATGATGCCAAACAATTCTTTTGGGATGACCCTTTGCTTTACAAGCTCTGTGCTGACACCATCTACAGGCGATGTATCCCAGAGTGGGAGGTGCATGACATTCTGAAGCACTCTCACTCCCTTCCATGTGGAGGCCATGCTGGGCCCTCCAAAACAGTAGCAAAGGTACTTCAATCTGGTTTTTATTGGCCAACACTTTTTCATGATGCTAGTACTTTTGTTAAGTCTTGTGATGCATGCCAACGAACAGGAAATATTTCCCGTAGACATGAGATGCCCCAAACCCCATCCTAGAAGTTGAACTATTTGATGTGTGGGGTATTGATTTTATGGGTCCTTTTCCCTCTTCCTCAGGCAACAATTTCATACTTGTTGCTGTTGACTATGTCTCTAAGTGGGTAGAAGCTATTGCATCACCGACCAATGACTCTAAGGTTGTCATGAAAATGTTAAAAAGATTATCTTTCCACGGTTTGGGGTACCAAGAGTTGTCATTAGTGATGGGGGATCCCACTTTCACAAAAGAACCTTTGAAGCCCTACTCAAAAAGTATGGTGTCTACCATAGGACTGGCCTAGCATACCACCCTCAGACAAGTGGGCAAGTAGAAGTGTCTAACCGGAAAATAAAGTCTATTTTGGAGAAAGTGGTAGCTAAATCGAGAAAAGATTGGAGTGATAAGTTAGATGACACCTTATGGGCTTATAGAACTGCTTTTAAGACCCCTATTGGTACCACCCCTTATCGACTAGTCTATGGAAAAGCATGCCACCTACCTGTCGAACTAGAGTATAAGGCTTTTTGGGCGGTTAAAGAGTTGAACCTTGATGCTAAATTAGCAGGAGAAAAGCGTTTATGCAGATAATGAGCTTGATGAACTTAGATTAAATGCTTATGATAGTTCGCGCTCTACAAAGAGCGCACTAAGAGATGGCATGATAAGAAAATTCTGAGTAGGGAGTTCAATATTGGTGACAAGGTTTTATGTACAACTCTAGACTAAAGCTTTTTCCTGGTAAGTGAAATCTAGGTGGTCTGGTCCTTTTTCTGTCACTAACACTAACAAGTTTGGTTCTATTGAGGTATGAATGCAACAGGTGAGAAGTTCAAAGTTAATGGACAACGTCTGAAGTTGTACTATACCGGAATCCCTGTTGGATCTGTGGAGGAGTTATACCTTCAACCCCATCCCCTTCTGTTTGAGGGATGAAGCATTATGGTCGTGCGGGACCTTTATAAACCAGCGCTAATCGAGAGGCAACCCGATTTCTCTTCTTTACTTTCGTAGTTTTTTTCTAGATTTTTATTTTTTACTTTATTCATTTTTGTAGTTTGGTGAGAGAGTAGAGGGTACTGATATTCCTCTTCAGGTTACATGTGTGCAGGAGTGCTTACCAACTGGAATATTCACTCAAAAATACGAGCCATTGCTTACTGGGCATAGCCCGACGCCATCGGGCGAGGCTGCCCGATCGGGCGCGCAACGAAAACACAAAATGCATGAAAAGTGCGTCGCCCTATCGGGCGAAGTTCCGTCAACATAATTCACGATAAATTGGCAGGCGCCCGACGAGATCGGGCGAATACGCCCGATCGGGCCAGCAACCAAAATTGGGAAGAAGGGAAAATCGCCCGATCGGGCGTGGACACCCGATCGGGCCCGCAACCAGATCTCTTTTGGCGAAAAAATGAAAGACGCCCGATGGCATCAGGCGCGCAACGGAATTCTGCAAATTTCAAAGAAGGAAAAAGCACGCCCGATTGCATCGGGCCAGAACGCCCGGTCGGGCTCGGGTCCGGCTGGCGAATTAAAGGGGTTTTTCCCCTTTTTTCACTCACTTCTCTCACATTTTCTCTCTCCTCCAAACCCTAACCCCCAAATTCTCCATCTTCTTCTCCAAACCCCCTTTCCACCATTGAAGACCCTCCTCAAACCTTCAAATTCTTACCAATTTTTCTCTCTATCACTTTCTACTCATCTCTCACTCCTATTTCTTCACTTTTCTCCCACTCTATCTCTCTCCTTCATCTTCTCTTCATTCTTTTTCCACCATTAAAGTGAGGATTTGAGTGTTCAAGTTTTCCCATCTTTTCCCCATTAGAGAGTGAGTTGAAGCTTCAAATTTTGCACATCCTAGCATCATGTTCACAAGGCGACGAAAATCTACAACGGGCTCACAACCACCACCACCACCGGAAATTCCCGAGATGAGACTTTCCCGGAAGTCATCTTCTCCACGGAAGAACAAAGGGAACGATTTCAGCGCCTCAAGGGGCGCGAGGTAAGTCCTACCACGTCCTTGATATTGAATTTTGGATAAATTGGGATTATAATGAATTTAAGGAATTTATGAAAATCATTGGTATGGAACCCTTTATCATGTTCATGTCAAACACTATCCGTGCTTGTGTATGAATTCTACAGTAGCTTGAATGTGACCACCCTCGTCAGGACCAATTCGCATGTTTCCTATAGGCTCTTTAAATAGGGACTTCACCCTCACCCTCCGGAGTTTGCTCGCATACTCCGTGTCCTCAACCGGGGAGGGATTGGGCATCCCCATGACTATCATCACAGGGACATTTACTATGCCATAACAGGGGACGAAACTGATTTTACCTTGCAACACTATGCTAGGTAATTACAACCACACTCAAAATTTGGGTTCGTTTCATGTCAAAGACCTATTTGGGAGGGTTGAAGGGCAGCTCATTCGAGGGGATGAGCTTTATCTCATAGGTAGCTACATGTATCGGGGCACTCCCCGCCGTTTCCACTACAACATCCCTCACCATGTTGCGCTCCAAATGGAGCGTATTGCCACCACATACCCTAAGCGGCGCGCCGATGGACGTTCTCCTCTCGGCCCATCGTGAACGGGGGCTAGTCACTTTTTTGCTAGGGCCATTCCGACTTTGACGAGACTCGTATCAGCCGCCTTAGGCCTACTCTTGGACTATGCCTATCTCACTCGCCTGCATTGGTTAGAACGGGGTGGGGATACATACAAGTGGCAAATTAACGGAATGCGTTCCATTGACCTGCCCAACCCTTTGGCCAAAATCAAACCTGGCCAACCTCACTATCACCTTCCCATTGCAGGTTCTGACTTTCCCACCCCTCGCCCCCAGATCCCTGAGCGTACTATACGTCGTCCCCATGTTGAGGATATCCCTCATCTTCTGATGCTCCCCCTCCCCCATATTCTACTGCTCCTCCTTCCTTTGATTTTCAGGAATGATGACCCTGCTTCAGCGCATGGATACTGGCATTACAGCCAATACAGCCATCCAGGCTCAGCCAGCAGGTTGATGCCAATGGTGTTCTTCTACAGAATCTTAGTCAGCGGGTCGATACATAGCCAACGATCAACACCTGGCTTGTATTCGTATGTAGACGAGAACTGCCGCTTGCATCGCATTGCTGAGCATGATGCACATCCCCTGGTATACTTGGAACCCGAGCTACAGTCAGCCCGGAATTAGGTGGATGGAGATGAGGCTAGTGAGGACGTGCACATGGATGACTGATATCCATGTCTCTCCTTCCTCTTGTTGCAATGAGGTCATTGCCACGTTCAGCTTGGGGGAGGATTTCTGTAAGTATCATCTCACTATTATTGCTTTTTAGGTAGGTTAGTGTATGTGTTCTTAGGCTAGTTAAGTAGTTAATTAGTTAACTTTTTCTTTTCATAAAAACAAAACAACAAAAAAATGAAATATTGCTGAAAAAATACCAAAAATACGAGTTGAACATGAATAGTCTAATTGCTTCCCTGTGCCCCAAACTTTGCCTTAAAAATGATTTAACTCATTATACTGGATAGTTGGGCATTCGTGATTGGGATGTTGTGATGTGATCTTTGATTGCCTTGGTCTTGAGTAGATTTTGATGATAAAACACTACTTTAACTGCATGCTTGAACTGGTTACATTGTAAGGATTCATTCGAGCCTTCGGATGCATATTTATGTCCGAATTATCCTTGTGTGTTAGTTCCTCATATCATTCTTATCTTGACTTTGGCATTGTACTCGTTGATTTCTGATGACTTTGAACATTGTGCTGTGATAGAGGCGTTCAATTGTTTGATTTTTGGCCTCAGAATTTTCTACAAAAGAATCATTTCCCTCCTAGCCCCGCTGAGCCTAATGAGTTTTTGGATCTATATCAAGCCACATTACATGCCTTGAGCCTTTTCAATGTTTATTGTCCCAAGCCTAGCTTGGGGGAGCATTTGTTAGGTTAGAATATGTGTGTGTTGATTTTCGGGTTGATTGGAAATAAATGTTTATGTGTCATGAGGTGAAGTGAATAAGAGAAAAGAAAACAAAGAAAAAAAATAGAAAATAACACATGAAAAGAATCAAGAAGTCACGAGTCATGAAAAGAAAAAAGGTAAAAATCAGAACAATACATTTTGCTGAAAACTATCAAGAGACAATTGTTGGTTGGTTCGAAAAATCTAAAGTTGGTCATTATTTTGGGTATGTGATTGAGACCATGGAAGTTTTTACCACACCTAGTTCTACTAGTGTTGATTGCTCCCCTTTTCTGGGCTTTTCCACCACATTCCCCAAATAATTCCCATACCTTTACCCGAGCCCCATTACAACCCTCAGAAAGACCTTTTGAGCACTTGTTTGAATGTTTATTGGAATGATACAGAGTCAATGTGCCAAAGTGAAGTTTAAGTTTGTTATTCGAGTCGACTTGAGTAGGATGAGCGATATTTTACCTTTTCTAAACACATGAGAGTGTGAGAGGGAAGGGATATTATGGTTGGGTTGGTGAGCGTTCGGGCACACTTTATGCTCGCCACAAAAATTGAGAGGAGTGACACCTTGGTGAGTCCCTTTTCAAGATTGCAAGTTATGTATGGCTGCTATTTCGGACAATTGCTTAAGTGATTGGTAGTCAAAAGTGATCTGATCAACTGAACTTGAACTTTGCTTGCTTGAAGGTTTTGAGGTCAAAATGTTTGAGTTTCATACTTTGAGGGGTGAAGCAAATTCTATTCATATTCATGTTGTGCTTTGCTTAGGGACAAGCAAAGGTTTAGCTTGGGGGAGTTTGATATTATGGTTTTATATAGAGTTTTCTCCCTTAATTATGTGCTAAAAGTTGTGATTATGGTGCTCTTAGGAGCCATTTGGTACTAACTCTCTCCATCTAGTTGTGGTTTGCTATTTTGTATTGAATTGTAGGTTTTGGAAGCTATTACCTACTTTACATGATTGCACAGTGGATTAGAGAGGTTAGATCGAGTTTCTAGATCCCGAGGATGATTTCCGGGACTTTGAGCAAAGAAGAACAAGAAACGAAGATAAGCTGATCGGCCCGAAGGATCGGGCGGCCCAGCCCGATCGGGCAAAATACAGATTTCATGTCTTTGCTGCGGGCCCGATCGGGCGTCTTATGCCCAGTCGTAATTCGGTCTTCGGCCCGATCGGGTGACTTAGCCCGACGTCGGGAGCTCATGCCAGCTGCTGTACCTGCACTTTTATCAGACCGCCCGATGTCATCGGGCGGGTCAGCCCGATCTCATCGGGCGTCTGACGGTTTTTGGATTCTCCTTCGCTTTGGAGCCCGATGCCATCGGGCAACTTTGGCCCGATCGGGCGACTGACGAGACGCGGTTTTTTAATGATTACGGCCCTTCTTTCGAGACTTTTGGCTATTGTTTTAGGGCTTGTATAAATAGAAAAATCAGAATTATTAGCTCCTATCTAGTTTTTATTATTAGTTTTCTCTAGAGAGTGTTTCAAGAACCTTAATTTAGTGCTTTGTGATTTCAATTCAAGATCAAAACCTTTTGGTTATTCATAGTTCAATATAATTCGGTAATCTTTCTTCATTATTTCTTTGTTATTTCTTCCATTGTTAATTATATTATTTTCTTAATTATTTGCCATGTTTCAAACTATGAGTTTTTATATGATTCTTGTTATTGTTTTCATGATTATGAGTGAGTAGTTCTATATCTAGAATTGTGGAGATCTATGTATGCAATGAGGGATTGATAGATTAGTTTGATTATCTTGTATTTCAACTGTTTCCTTTGATTGATTCTTCATGCTAGGATTATAAGTTAGGCCTGATTTATATTTCTACTGTTGCAATACTGAATCTACTTCGAGAGGAGAAATACCGTATAGGCTTTCAATTATTAGGCAAAGTGACCCTTGACTATGCGAGAGCGGCTGGGTGATCTTTGAGGGAGGTAATGTTCGAGAGAAATTACACGTGTCCTAGACAGTTGACTTACTAGGTAGTTATCATTTATACCTGATTTCCCGAATTGTATGCATAGTGATCCATGATTCTAGTACTTTATTAATATATTTACACCTTCATATTTAATTCTGCTATCTGTTTAGTTTAGTAACACAACCATTCATCTGATTTCGTTAGTGTAATATTAGAGTTCAGATACGATTGTATAACTTCTCCATGTGGATTCGATCCTGACTTCCCTGACTACTAGTTAGTGGACCTTAGGTTATTTTTGATTAGGTGATACGACTTTAGCCTGTCAAGCCTCCACATCTATGGAAGCTGCCGAATTGACATTGGAGGCACTGGATTTTGACGTAGAGGTGTATTGATCACCATACACCTTTCTCACCCCGATGCGGACACCTCCTACGCCCCTCACACGTCCATATTGGTCCCGTCCTAGAGTCTCGTGTAAGGCATCAACTTGTCCACTAGGAGTGAACTCACCAGTTGCCTCCTTTTCCTTCAAGCCAATCTACATAAAGATAAGAGAGAAATGCTCATGAGCGCACAAGTTATATTATATATACCTTATCAAAAACTTATAATATGTACTTACAATGGCATTATCTATCTGTTGTGTTTCGGGATCAGGCAAGACTCTCTGTCCCTTTGCATCAACCCCATGCATGGAACACCACCAATCGAGCACTCTATCTGGTTGACAAGGCTGTGCAACTGTCGTCGTAGAGCTAGTGCCCGTTGCCGTTGTTGACCCAATCGTGGGGTAATGGCTATACATCCACGATTTTCTCGCCTGCCCATACGACTGAGCACCCAGATGGTGATAGTACTTCCTAGCTTTTGCATTCGCACTACTTTTCTCACGAGATGCCTGAAACACACAATTATAAACAAAGGTTAGGTGTTATACAATAATACTGGATCTAATAGTATTAAATCTTAGCAAGTAAAATATTCTTACAACAGCTTCCGAGGTTGTTTTTTGTGCAACAAATGCATGCCACTCCTCAAGTGTGATATGCCTCCATATCTGATATGAAAACTTGGAAGACGCCTTAAATGATGTGTTCGGTGAAGCCTCACAAGAAGAATGTGTTGCTCTCCCGTAGATTTTATTCTTCTGTGTACCCACGACTTTTCTCCGCTTCGTGATCCACCCCGACACTAGCTTGGCCGTGAAGTCTCTGAACCTCTGGGCAACCGCGAATAGAAACACATTTTTCTTGGCTTCATCATTTGCAATATTGAATTGATTCTACAAAAAACGCATTTCACAAATTCGTAAATATTACATAGTATATTTAACTAAAGTGTTAAGATTCTAAACGTTATTGTACGCGAAGCTTACCATAGTATCTTCCCAAATCATCTTTTTCAAAGACTCGGGCACCTCTTTCCATGAGTGGAGAATGGAATGCAAATCCCAACTTGCATGGCATACTTTTGACGCCATTTTCCACAAGGTTGCCCCAAAGGATCGTACTCCAAAGTCATTAGGGTGGGTTTCCCTAGTGACTTTGTAGGTCCCCTTCCTTTTCTCTTTTTCGTCTCAAAGTTCTTATTGGCCTTTGTAAACCTTTTTCTTCACGACGAGCCTTAACCAATTTACGCCGCTCCTTTTCGTAATCGAAACACTCATTCTCGGTAGTGTGTTCCGCACTCTTATCCGTATGCACCTCCGTCATGTTCCTGAAATTGTACAAACATACGCATTAATTAAAAAAAAAATTCACATTTAGGGCGGGAGGGGGTTGTGCAGTGGGGAGGGGGCAGCAGGGGGAGGGGGCAGCAGGGGGAGGGGAGGGTGTGCAGAGGGGCAGTAGGGGAGGGGCTGTGTGCAGGCGGTAGGGGCAGGGCAGTGGGGGGCGGGCGGTGTGCAGGCAGTAGGGGGAGGGGCTGTGTGTAAGGGCAGTGGGGAGGGCTGTGTGCA
The DNA here is from genome assembly GCF_026745355.1 of Beta vulgaris subsp. vulgaris. Taxonomy (NCBI): domain Eukaryota; kingdom Viridiplantae; phylum Streptophyta; class Magnoliopsida; order Caryophyllales; family Amaranthaceae; genus Beta; species Beta vulgaris. The sequence continues at coordinate 16,371,577 of NC_079208.1, forward strand.
GGGCAGGGGGGGCTGTGTGCAGAGGGGCAGTGGGAGAGGGGCTGTGTGCAGAGGGGTAGTGGGGAGGGGCTGTGTGCAGAGGGGCAGTGGGGAGGGGCTGTGTGCAGGGGAGGGCTGCTGTGTGCAGGGAGGGGAGGGGTGCAGTGCAGGGGAAGAGTGCTGTGTGCAGGGCAGGGAGGGGGGCTGCTGTGTGAAGGGAGGGGAGGGGTGCAGCAGGGGAGGGGTGCAGCAGGGGAGGGGGCAAGCAGGGGGAGGGGGGCAGTGTGAGGGGGCAGCAGGGGAGGGGGGCAGTGGGAGGGTGGGGGAGGGGGTGCAATGGGAGCGAAAAGGCCAAAATAGGTCGGAAATGGCCTTTTCGTTCCCAAAATGCAACCAACAACAAATTAAAGCCTAACAATTTACATACTAGTTATATTATGCCTCATATAATCATGTTGAAAGAAAATTTGGGGTTAAATCACTTAGTAAGTACATTTTGGGAGTGAAAAGGCCAAAATAGACCAGAAATGGCATTTTCGTTCCCGAAATGCAACCAACAACAAATTAAAGCCTAAGAATCTACATACTAGTTATATTATACTTCATATAATCATGTTCAAAGAAAATTTGGAGTTAAATCACTTAGTAAGTACATTTTGGGAGCGAAAAGGCCAAAATAGACCGAAAATGACATTTTTGTTCCAGAAATGCAACCAACAACAAATTAAAGCCTAAGAATCTACATACTAGTTATATTATACTTCATATAATCATGTTCAAAGAAAATTTGGGGTTAAATCACTTGATAAGTACATTTTGGGAGCGAAAAGGCCAAAATAGGCCGGAAATGACATTTTCGTTCCCGAAATGCAACCAACAACAAATTAAAGCCTAAGAATCTACATACTAGTTATATTAGGCCTCATATAATCATGTTCAAAGAAAATTTGGGGTTAAATTACTTGATAAGTAAATTTTGGGAGTGAAAAGGCCAAAATAGGCCGGAAATGGCATTTTCGTTCCCGAAATGCAACCAACAACAAATTAAAGCCTAAGAATCTACATACTAGTTATATTATTCCTCATATAATCATGTTCAAAGAAAATTTCGGGTTAAATCACTTGATAAGTACATTTTGGGAGCGAAAAGGCCAAAATAGGCCGGAAAAGACATTTTCGTTCCCGAAATGCAACCAACAACAAATTAAAGCCTAAGAATCTACATACTAGTTATATTATTCCTCATATAATCATGTTCAAAGAAAATTTGGGGTTAAATTACTTGATAAGTACATTTTGGGAGCGAAAATGCCAAAATAGGCCGGAAATGGCCTTTTCGTTCCCGAAATGCAACCAACAACAAATTAAAGCCTAAGAATCTACATACTAGTTATATTATTCCTCATATAATCATGTTCAAAGAAAATTTCGGGTTAAATCACTTGATAAGTACATTTTGGGAGTGAAAAGGCCAAAATAGGCCGGAAATGACATTTTCGTTCCCGAAATGCAACCAACAACAAACTAAAGCCTAAGAATCTACATACTAGTTATATTATTCCTCATATAATCATGTTCAAAGAAAATTTCGGGTTAAATAACTTGATAAGTACATTTTGCGAGCGAAAAGGCCAAAATAGTCCGAAAATGGCTTTCGTTCCCGAAATTCAACCAACAGCAAATTAAAGCCTGAATCTACATACTAGCTATATTATTCCTCATATAATCATGTTCAAAGAATATTTGGGGTTGAATCACTTGATAAGTACATTTTGGGAGCGAAAAGGCCAAAATAGTTACAAATTGGAGAAATTACACAGACCTGAGTTTATGTCTCATGATTTTTTGAGCTTCCGCCGTTTCTTAGGATCCTCAAGTACATGTATCCCTTCCGTGTGATCTACACGCATATATTTCTCCGACATATTCACATGATCATCCACTATTTGAGGATAGGTAAAAGGGGGGAGGTCCTCAAATGCATCATATTCTTCCTCATTATCAACATCACCAATACCGAGGATACTCCTTTTACCAGGTACAACAATTGACCACTTATGATCAGCAGGATCAGTTACAAAAAATACTTGCTTGACTTGTGATGCAATTACAAATGGCTCCTCAGTTTCACGTAGACGACTAAGGTCAACAAGAGTGAATCCGCAAGGATCATCTTTTTCACAACGTCGATTATCGTCAACCCACTTGCAACACAAGAGGCAAATATTAAAAGTACAGTAGTCCAGCTCCCATATTTCTTGTATTCGCCCATAATAGTTGCTTTCAGCATGTACAGGCGACTTATCTTTCGAGCTTGCATATTGTGTAGACGACGCCACAAGTGAAACACCACTATTTTGTTGCGATCTTGACTTCAGATCTTGACGTTCAGTCCAAAACGTATACCCATTAATATCATAACCCTCATAAGAGCGTACAATTCACGAGGACCAAATGCTAACCACTTGACTGTTTCAGGAACACTTTCATCCAAATCATTAGTACTCGTTTATGAAACCAATCAATGAAAGTCTTGTTATGCATTTGCGTCAATGCCCTCACTCCTTTTCCAGGATTGCTAACACGTAATTCCTCCATATGTTCACTTAAATAAGGATGGACATCTGGTACGTGATGCAATACAAATAAGTGAGCTTGTTTACGCTTTTCTACGGAAGGTGTGATCAATTTTGAACCAATTGTACCCTTGCCCTCAAGTCTGCCCTCGTGTCGGGATGTCGGAAGTCCAACAGGATCAACACTAGCAAAATACTCAGCCACAAAATTACTGATCTCTTCACCCAAATCCCTTGAATTATACTACCTTCTGGTTGTGCAGGATTCCGAACTTTATCCTTCAAAGTTCCCATATATCTCTCAAAAGGATAGCACCACCTCAAAAACACTGGACCACACAGCTTAATTTCTCGAACTAGATGGACAATGAGATGGACCATAATGTCAAAGAATGCGGGGGGGGGGGAAATACATCTCAAATTTGCATAGAGTTTCAACTACTCTGGCCTGCAAGGAATCGAGGGTCGACGGGTCTAGGACTTTCTGCATATTGTAATGAAAAAATGAACACAGTTCTGTAATGGTGTGCCTCACATGCTTTGGAAGTATCCCACGAATTGCAATCGGTAAGAATACTTGCATCATGACATGACAATCGTGCGATTTCATACTCGATAACTTCAACTCACCATTTAAGGTAACAAAGCGCTTCATATTCGATGAGTAGCCAGTAGGGACCTTAATGCCATACAATGACTCGCAAAAAATCCGTTTCTCTGCACGCGACATCGTGTAGCAAGCTGGTGGCAAATAATTCTTCTCCGAATCCTCCACCTTTTACTTTTCTGTGTTTCATCATCAACCCTTTCCTCCCCTTTTTCTTCTTCCTTCCGTCCCTTTTCTGAGCCCACAACTCTGGTCGAACCCCCTCTTTTTCCAAGTAAAGTCGTGACGCCTTAACATCTTTTGTCTTGCCCGGAATATTCATAAGTGTCGCGAGAATAGCTTCACAAACATTCTTCTCTATGTGCATGACATCCAAACAATGTCTGGCCTTTAGATCTTTCCAATATGGGAGTTTCCAAAAAATGGACTGTTTTTTCCATAATCCTGTAGGTCGATCAACCTCACTAGCAGGTTTACCAAAGACTGTTTCAATGCCCTTCACCTGATTATAAACTTCAGTACCAGTTAATGGTCTATGAGCAACTTCTTCTTCAACCGTCCATCGAATGCCTTCTTCTTAAACCGATAGGGATGGTCGCGGCTGAGGAGCCTTCGTGTGCGCATATACACATGTTTGCAGCCCTTAAGGTGTGTAGATTTCATGTCATCTAAACAAATCGGGCAAGGTTGTTTTCCTTTAGTCTTATACCCAGATAAGTTCCCATAAGCTGGATAATCGTTCATAGTACAAAAAACATGGCACGTAGAGTGAACATCTCATTAGCATACGCATCAAATACTAACACTCCTTCGTCCCACATCTTCTGTAAATCTTCAACAAGCGGGTGAAGGTATACATCTATGTCATTTCCAGGTTGTTTGGGCCCCGATATAAGAAGCGACAACATCATGTACTTGCGTTTCATGCACAACCAAGGAGGCAAGTTGTAAACCACTAAAACTACTGGCCATGTACTATGCTGCGAGCTGAGATTGCCAAAAGGGTTCATGCCATCCGTACATAATCCAAGCCTCAGATTCCTATCCTCATTACCAAATGACTTATGCACCCTGTGATAGTTTTCCACTCAGGCGAATCAGCCGGATGCTTGAGCAGACCGTCTTTCTTCCTACGATCTGCATGCCACCTCAAATTCTTCGCATCTCCTTTAATTGAGAACATGCGCTTAAATCTAGGTATTATGGGTAGATACCACAACACTGGTGGTCCTTCACTACCTCCAGCTCCTTCACGCTTGTACCTCGACAATCCACAACGTGGACACTCATGTAAATGCTCATACTCATTACGATAAAGCACACAATCGTTAGGACAAGCATGTATCCGCTCGTACTCTAAACCGAAAGGACACATCAGCTTCTTTGCATAATAATACGACTTTGACAGTTCATTTCCATCAGGGAGCATCTCAGATAAAACTTCCAACAACGATGTGAAACTAGAGTCCGTCCAACCAGCGTTCGAATTAATGTTGAACAGTGTTACCACCGCGGAAAGTTTGGTGTACTTTGTACAACCTGGATACAACGGCTTTTCAGCAGCCTGAGACATAGAGTAAAAAATACGAGGTTGTCTACACGACTGATCTTCAACGTCGTGTATCATCTCGTCTACCCGATCCCTATCGTCATCTCCAAATTCATCATCCAAATTCTCATCCCCTAACTCATCATCATCCTTCTTTTTTTCTTCACATACATCATTCTTTACTCCAGAGCTTCTTATATACCTCCCCTGCTCACAATGCCAAATCCATACGTGGTATTGAGGCCTAAACCCACGGCAAAAGATATGCTCCCTAACCACATGTATACTACTAACCTTGCTCACATTTCTACAATCGAAACAAGGACAATAAAAGTCGACTGCTCCAGAGGATGTTTGATATTTTAATGTAGTTGTACAGAATTCCAAGACCCCATTCACAAACTCAATCGATTCACGACTACCATACGTCCAAGTACGATCCATCTCATTCAAGAAGACCACCTCTATTAATTAAACACAACATTCATTATAATGCATCAATCATTATTAAAGTACATACACTCACATATTCAAATCACACACGTATACAACAAGCTAAGATAGTGACATGTTCAATTGTATGCATGCAGCCGAAGGTCCTTATCACTCAACCTAACCCATCCTTGGATGTCTAATCTCACTAGTGAATATATGCCAACTTTTCAATTCTAAGGAAAATCCGGCAGCATTTCCCTACAGTTCTCCAAGTATACAATGTAGATAATTGCTTATCTACATATGTACCCAGAGAACAATGTAGAGAAACGATATGTAATATCCCTCATGATTGCTTTAAAGGGATTTAGCAGGCTACTCATTCCAACAAGATGCATCTTTCTTTTAGGGAGCTTATTTCCTTAGTTACTCCACAGTTAAACATGCTTGGCTGGGAGTAGTCTTGGGATGGGTGACCTCCTGGGAAGTTTCTTAGGGTGCGCATGAGTGAGGACAAAATGCGCCGGAAGAACTTGTGTTGGTTATTGAGGACAATTGTTGGCCATGGATGCACATTGGTGACGATATACTCGACTCCGTATGGGTCGGAGTGTTACAAAATGGTATCAGAGCAACCCTGCGACCGCGTGTTGGGGCGACTCTAAGGTCGTCAGACCGAATATTAGGAGTCCTCAGACCCCTAATGGGGGAGGATTCTGGGGCTACATTGTCATATGGAACGACCCAGAGGTCGTCAGACCGAATATCTGGAATTTTCGGCGATCAGTTTCCAGGCTGGGGCGACCCACAGGTCGTTGTGGCCGAATATGTGGAGTCCTCAGGCGCAATTAGGGATGGCAATATCCAGTGGATATCCAGTAACCCGCTCCATCCTGTTTAAATAAAAGGGTGAAAAATCGTAATAAACGGATGAAGACCGGGTGATGGGTGAACCGGGTGACGGATCTAGGTAGGATGCGGGTGACCATTTCTCACCCATCACCCGATCCACCACCCGGTTAAGCACCCGACCCATTATCCATCCGTCTAAATTTTTTATAATAAATTTTAGCTAAAATTGTCAACAATTACCTAATATATATCACTTTTCATAAACAACTACCTAATATAAAACTTTTTTAATTCAACTACCTAATACAGCTATTCCGTCAACATAACACTACCAAAACCGTTAACTTCTGAATTTTCCGTTAACTTTTCGAAAATCCCCAATTACATGAACCCTAACTTTAACCATTTCAAACCCCATTTTAATAAATCTTAATTTCATCAATTTTCCCCCAAATCCCAATTTATAAACCCATATTTCATTAATTTCCCAAAAACCCCAATTTCTATACCCTTATTTGTTAAGTAATTGGGGATTTCATTACTTTTCCTTACTCAGAAATTAATGAAATCCGGGTTTTTAAATTGGGGCTTTGGGGAATTAATGAAATATGGGTTTATAAATTGGAATTTTTGGAAAAATAGATGAAATTAAGGTTCATCAAAATGGGATTTCTTAAAATGATTGAAATTAGTGTTCATGTAATTGGGGATTTTTTAAAAGTTGACGGAAAATTCAAAAGTTAACGGTTTTGGTAGTGTTATGTTGACGGAATAGCTATATTAGGTAGTTGAATTAAAAAAGTTTTATATTAGGTAATTGTTTATGAAAAGTGATATTTATTAGGTAGTTGTTGACAATTTTGGCTAAATTTTAAATTAAAATACTAAATATAAAAACTAAAAACTCTAAACCTAACCTTTGATTCTTTTACAAACTATAGCCTCCCAAAACCCCAAACACTAACATTCCTTACAGACTTCCTCTTCTACACTCGCCGGAAACTATGGTTGCCTACTTCTCATTTGTATGCTGCTACTGGAACCTTATTTGAGAAATTACAATACTTGCCTTTTGCCTTATTGGAGTAATACATGATCCCTTTGTAAAATTGTGATGCACTTGGTAGCCTACTGCCTACTTGTATATATATATAATACTTGTAAAATTGTGATTCACTTGGTAGCCCACTGACTATACTTGTATATATCTTAAAGGCACTTTAGTATATGAAAATTGTATTGGAGTCATACATGATCACTATTTATTTAGACATGGATGTGGATAGTCCGAATTATAGTCAATCAATCACCCAGATTTTTTTTAATAATTATAATCTAAATTTGATATTTTGATTTTTCACCCGTTTATCACCTGACCCACCCGAATCACCCGGTTGTGATGGATGGATGGATTTCGGGTGATGAGTAAAGCGGGTGACGAATGGATGGATGAGAGTCAATCTAATCGGGTGATGGATGCGGGTGATGGCTCACCCAACCCAAATCTCACCCATTGCCATCCCTAGGCGCAATGAGTGCTGTTCTCATGTGGGGGTGTATGTAATACTCCTCATGATTGCTTTAAAGGGATTTAGCAGGCTACTCATTCCAACAAGATGCATCTTTCTTTTAGGGAGCTTATTTCCTTAGTTACTCCACAGTTAAGCGTGCTTGGCTGGGAGTAGTCTTGGGATGGGTGACCTCCTGAGAAGTTTCTCAGGGTGCGCATGAGTGAGGACAAAATGCTCTGGAAGAACTTGTGTTGGTTATTGAGGACAGTTGTTGGCCCTGGATGCGCATTGGTGACGATATACTCGACTCCGTATGGGTCGGGGTGTTACAACCGCGACCTCCACCATCACCACTACCCTTCTCTTCTCTTCTCCACCATTTGAGTGGTTAAATAGGTATGAATTAATCTTGTTTTTAAGTTACTTTTGTTTTTCTTAATTGAATTAAATGATTAATGTGCAATGTGGGTTTCGTCAATTGTAGGAAGAAGAGGTTAAGGAAGGCAAATAAAGTTCCAAGTATCTCTTTTCTCTTCATTGCTCGTCGTTGGTGTTAAGAGGTAACTAGATAGTTTAACATGTAGACAAAGTTGATAATTTATTGATGTATATATGTATTTTTATAATGATATTATAATTTATTGATATGAGATTATATGAAAACGCAATGTGATTTAGTATATATGAATCTACAAGTTGTTTGAATCATCATCATATGCCTAGATACCCGTTCAAGACTTACTCATTAGGAGTAAGTCTTGAATAGTCCCCGATTTGGGACTGTTCTTGGACGTGTGATCTCACTTAGGTGGTGAACGTGTGTCTTCTTTCCAATTCTGAGGAAATTCTTGGCTTATCGTGTAACACCACGGATTTTCGCTCATAATTTCTTCGACTTATTTTCTCTTAATTATTATTTTCTGTTAAATTTAGAATATTATACTTCTTAAAAATATTATATCTTATGTTATTTGTTTTCCAACTTTTTAAATGTTGTATTTGTCAAATTTATTAGATTAGAAATATATATATGTTCTACTATTTTAAAATGCGTGTTTGATCTAGTATTTTTATTTATTCGGTTTTAGCGAGTTTTGGACCGTTGCACGGCTTTTTAACGTGAAGTTTTATGTTTCTAAAAGCTGTCCACAAAATAAGAGATTTGAAGCATTGGAGAGGCTTTTTGACCACCTTCTAATCCTTTTGTAACCCCTCACCTTAATTACCCCTTATTGCCCATTATGAATTTAAGTTTATAACCCCTTTTTAATCCTCACTTTGGAGGCTGTAAACCGTCCATATTTTCAATTTGTAACCCTCCTTGTTCACGCCATTTGAAGAGAGAGAGAAGAGTAAAGTTCATCCGGATTTTCCTGTCACACCTTTACGAAAATGACGATATCTGAGATCTAACCGTTGGATCGTCGTCAAATATTGGCAGCACATTTAGGACATCTAGGCCTTCATTGTGACCGGAGTGATTTAGAATCTGAGTTTGCAATTTCTGGGAACCATGATCGGAGAAGAGCAGTACATAATGAAAATGCAGGCAATTGGAGGTCTTCAATGGTAACTAACGGCGAACCTAGCACGATTAGAATTTGTTTAGGAATTATTTAGTTCTTAATATCTAAGTTGTGTTGAATTTTATGTTAAGATTTGTGGGTGGGTAAAGTTTCATATTATTGATGTTATACTTGTTATACTTAAATGTTTATGAGTGATAGTTATGTGGAAGGAAACTGATTCTACTATTTTGTTATCCTTGCTAGAGTTCAATGGTTAGAATTTTTGTTTTATTATATCTTTATGGTTTACATATTGGTTAGTAGACATTGTAAATCATGTTGTTATGCGCCTATTATGTTGGTTTGCTTAAGTATGAACAAAATGATTATAATATGAGAGCATGAATATCTGTTGCCTGCCGGTGTAAGTTGCTTGAGGAAGATTCATGTCCATGGCTTGTTATCTGTTATTATTATCTGCCACAAACTTAAGAGTGATGCTTCTTTCGTATTAGCATGGTAGTGTGGCAAGCTTACAGTTTTTATTTACATCTTAGTAGTTATGGTGTTGTAAGATGTTGGGTTGTTTGAATGATTAGATATGATTCAAGTATACAGGTGTATCAGGTGTATAAGATTTTGGTGTTATAGTTATGTATACTTATGTGTCAATGTTTGCAGGTATGATGATTTACTCTTATTGCTATATGCATGCTTACATGAGCTGATTTTTTTTTTTATTGACATATATTTATATTATGAGTGACTTAATTATTGTATGATGGTTTAGTTGTTTGTAATTAAATTGAGTGTACAACAAAAAAAAAAAATCAATATCTAAGTTGTCGACGTTACAGTATTCGAGGGAGAATCATATTGTCTTCAGTACCGTTTCGCCAAGAGTTATGTACCAGGAGTATTATAACCAACGTTGTAATTAACCTTGTACCCAAACTCAGACAACGAGAGTGTAGTAGTTGGAGTATTTGACTATACTGTGTTTTTGGTGCATAAGTATGTTTTAATGTTGGTTCATTCTTTTTAGTTGGGTGAAATAATTTTTTTATTAGTATTATAACTATTATTACTTTGGGAAGAATAAATATTGTTGAATTGAGACTCTTGGGTTGCGATCCTAGTTTCTGCTGATTTTAGGTGTAAGACCTGAAGGGCATCCGTATTATTTATATTTAATGAATAAATTATTATATTTAATTGTGAAAATATTATTATTGAGATTAAGATATCCGGTGGGATAGATGTAGTCCCCGGTGAAGAACATGCCAACCACCTAGGTTGCGATTTAGGGGTATTACTTGGGTTAATTATTGTCGTCCGAGAGGTTGGGAAGTACCGAGCTGGGTACTATCCTGCATCGGGAGTTTGGCCATTCTTAGACACAGGCAGTAGGGAACGTAAGCCCATAGGCTGTCTGGAGATTTCGATCTGACAAACCTTAGGAAGTGGATTGCGATCCACTGGCGTTATGCTCTTTCTCAAAAAGCTATTTATATTATTTGGTTATATTATTATGGAGGCTTATGTTATTGATCTTGTATGCTTACATTAAGTTTACTATTCATGATTTACTTTATTTAAGCATGTTAAATTAGTCAGTTCGTCTTTTGGTTGTTACTTGGTTAACTTTGATATGTTATGTTGATTAAGACTTATTTATTAATGCTTGATAACTCGTATGTGGATCCTAATTGAGCTGGAAGAGCTGTTAGTTACTCCCCACTGATTGTGGATGTTTGTTGTATATGTTTGCGGGATATGTTGATGATAATCTTATTTGGTTTAGGTGTTTTAGTTCTAGACTTCTTTTTAGTTTGAGATGGTTTCCTCATTCCAATTTTAATCTAAGTAATTAATTTAAGTTTGTTTTTATCACTTAGTTATTTAAACGCATTTCTTGTAGTAGTGACATTTTCAGAAGACGATGTTTCCTCTATCGTCCTATAACACTATTATTATGTCTTTCTTTTACGCTTTGAAATTCTGGGGTGTTACAATTGGTATCAGAGCAACACGCTCCTAAACTTTGAAAAAAGAGTTGCTAATGATTCTTTGGAATTATTAGTTAGCTTAGGAGATAAAATATGTTTAGAATTAAGTTTTGTAGTTTCGCTATAATGAGAGAAAAATGGGTAGAGTAAGTAAGAGGAAGCCTTATGGAATGTGGTGTGCTCTCATGCTTGTGGAGCATATATAATATTTATAGTTACTTGTTTATTGGTGGAATTAGTCTACCAAGTTTGCTAATCTTATTTGCAGGGCCTCATACGTTTAACCTTTCTTGTTATCAGAGTGCGCAGTGAAAGCGAAGTGATTTATCTGTAACGCCCCGACCTCTAATCATCGTTGTTAAGTTAATTAATCGATTATTAGCAGCGGAACCTAGATAGTCGGTGCGTTACCGCCGTACTTTCCATAAGGAAAATACAAGGTGACATAAAATCATAAACTTAAACATTTTATAACATGAAGCATAATATAGATCCAACATTACTCTTGATTAATAGAAACTTAGTTACTAATCAGAGTTTTGACATAAACTTAAAAAAAACCATGAGAGTCTATATAAACTAGATATTAATTAAATCCTCACTGCTACGCCATCCCGTTGTCACCATCGGTACCTAAAACATAAAACAAAACGTCGTGAGCCGAGGCTCAGTAACATACTACTCTAACATTGTAAATTCATTTCACATCATTTTAGTTAAAAACAGGAAGGAGAGAATAAGTAAAATATTTCACAAACATATCATATCAGGTTACATTATCTTCTTTATCATGTTTATCGTCATATATCTTTTACTTTGGTAACTTGGCTAGTACAACGGAAGGGACGTCTCCCCAAAACATAGTAACATCATAAACGGAAGGCAGCCACCCGAGGACAAAAGCCCTCACTAAACGGAAGGTGGCGTTATTTTCCCAGAATGCGCGGGGCCACCCGAGGACAATAGCCCTCACTAAACGAAAGGTGGTTAACCGGTCGGAAGGTACGTGCACGACCCGGGATGACAGAATACTTGCCAAGAACCGTTTTTCACTTGAATTTATGATGTTTCATTTCTTTTAAGCATAACATCATCATCGTGAATAATTATATTCTTTCATTTCATCATAACATCATCATCATTACATAGCATTATATCATCATAACCATCATAAAACATTTCATTTCGATCCCGCAATCCATATATAAAACATAATATCAATCATGATCATAAAACATACTTTGAAGGGGAATGCGGGTGTTAGCAGTAGACGTTACCTGAATTCCTACTTAATAACCTTGATAGCCGGGGAGGCTTGTAATATCCTTTATCTCCTTTAATCTAATCAAGAATAGTTTTATTAATGAACGTTTCGTTATTTAGCTTTTAAGCCTAAATATTTGTTAGCGCTTATTAAGGTCATAACGGTTATTATAACGTCGTAAAGGTCTCCTCAAAGGTCATTATTTCTTAATCATTAATAACTTTTTAATTAAGGTGACTCTTTAACAACTAATTAATGAAATAACTCGTTCAGTTACCCTTTTTGAATTATCGAAACATTAAAGTTATATTACTAGGTATTATATAACCTTTCGAAAACATAATATTACTCTAGTTCATAGTTAATAACTAATTAGTTGTCCATTAATAATTTAATTTGAAAGTTGATATAGATCCATTAACATTATTTTAATATTATTTAATCACTTAAAACTATCAAGTCAAGTAACTAGTGATTATAAGTGAACTTAAGGATTAATGATGTACTCCGAATTTGAACGCAATTATAAACAACAAGCTTAATGAATTATTTTTAATTAGTTTTAAACAACTCAACTAGTTTAGAAATCATGAATTAGAACCCAATAATAGATTTTAGTTAATAAGTTAGGTGGTTTAGTAAAACTAACTAAATCAGTCCACTAAAGCTCAATATACTAAAATAACAAGATTAACTTAAATGACTTAGCTAAGTAAATCAGATTATAAGCCCAACATTATACTTAACTTAATAATTAAACTAACATAGCCTAATAAAACACTAAATCAGCTTTACTCGAACTCAATTAGCCCATCTAATACAAGTAGCTTAACTAATACAATAAAAAGTCAGATTTGATCCCACTTAGTGAACATGCAACACTTGAATTGAATTCGTTTGACTCATGCAAATTAGCTTTTAAGCCCAATTACACTAATGAACAATGGGTAACAAGTGGATTCTCATTATAGTACTTAAAAATCAGTTTTAAGTGAGAAAAATGAAAGTAAAAGAGGTATACCTCTGTTCACTTGGAGCAGGGACGAAAACACAGGGCAGTTCCCTCGGGCGGATTCCGGCGAGCAGCGCAGGCGATGGCACGGAAAGTCGGCGGCGGCCCTCGAAACTCCGGCGGCGGCGAAAGGCAGAAGCAGCAGTAGCACGCGAAGAGGAGCGACGAGAGAGAGCGCGCGAGGAGGAGAGAGAGCGCGCGAGGAGGAGAGAGAGAACGAAGCTGCTAGCGCGGATCTCCGGTGAGTTGCGCAGGTGGTCGAACGACAGCGAGGTGAAGAGGCGACTGAGCGCGGTGTCGGTGGCGTGCGCGGTGGCCGACGGTGGTCGGTTGTGGGGGACGAAACAGAGGATAGAGAGAGAATGAATTTGGGTTTTTTTTTTTTTTTTGGATATCTTTTAGTTACAATTTTTCCGACGATTATTGACTGAATTTATGATTAGAGAGAGAAGAGATGATGAAGGTTGTTGTTGATGGTTTCTTGGTTTTGTATCCATGACTATTTATAGGGAAGTTTGGAGTTAAAAATTAGTGGTTGGGAGGAAGATGGTGAAGTAAATAATCTGAATTTGTTAACTTGAAGAAGCTATGGTGAGGATTGGTGACAGATTTGACTGAAGAAGGAGAAGAAAGTGAAGGCATGGGTGCCACATGGCCATGAAAGGGTGAGGAAGAAGGCAAATTAATGGGGGAATTGACCATGGCTTCCTCTTTTTCTTTTTCCTTTTTGTCTCCCAACCAAAAATCAGAAATTTTTCCACACTATCACTTATAAACGTGACTTAGTAAAATTTTGGGTGAAATGTTGACATTTTGTACTTTAAGTGAATTACAACTACATTAGCCTTCTTGTTTAACTCATGAAATCGTAAATTATAAATTATCGTCATAATTTAAGTTGATAAATTTTTATGTTAAAATTCTATAATCATTTTATTATGCATTGCTTATCTAGTGGAACGAATAAAGTAAAATATGTTCTAACTACATTATTATGTTAATTATTCACTTAAATATGTTTAAGATTTTTAGGATATTACATCCTTACCCCCTTAGAAAAAGTTTCGTCCTCGAAACTTACATAACATAGTCAAAAGGATAAAATCATGCATTCATAAACTTGAACATTCATACATAAGATTTCAGAAGCACATAATTAAACACATCAAAGTCATCTATTCAAACAAGTGAGGGTATTTTGTTCTCATCTGATCCTCTACTTCCCAAGTGGCTTCGGATGACGTGTGATTAGCCCATAAAATCTTAAGCATAGGAATTACTTTGCTTCTAAGTTGCTTTTCCCTACGATCAAGAATTTCAATCGGTTTCTCTTCATAAGTCAAATCCTTCCTTAGCTGCAAAGGCTCATGTCTGATCACATGGCTAGGGTCTGGTATATACTTTCGCAACATCGACACGTGGAAAACATTATGAACTTTATCCAAGTCGTCGGTAACGCCAAGCGATAAGCTACTTCGTTGATCGATCCAAAATCTCATATGGACCAATGTACCTCGGACTTAGCTTACCAGTTTGACCAAATCTCATAATACCCTTAGTAGGCGAAATTTTCAAGAAAACATGATCACCTACTTCGAACTCCAATGGTCTCCTTCGCGGTCCGCATAACTCTTTTGCCTGTTTTGTGCAGCCTTCATCCTGGCTTGAATTAATCTACTTTTTCCGTTGTCTCTTGTATCAAGTCAGGTCCAATCATTCGAGCTTCATCAATGTCATTCCAACACAGGGGTGTTCTACATCTTCTTCCATACAGTGCTTCATATGGTGCCATTTGAATGCTAGCTTGATAGCTGTTGTTGTAAGAAAACTCAACCAATGGCAAGTATTTCTCCCAACTTCCTTGAAAATCCAGAATACATGCTCTCAACATATCTTCGAGAGTCTGAATGGTCCTTTCTGTTTGACCATCTGTTGCTGGATGGAAAGCGGTACTAAAATCCAGTCTCGTACCAAGTGCCTTTTGTAATTCCTTCCAAAACTTTGCTTGGAATCTCGAATCACGATCTGACACAATAGAACTTGGCACTCCATGCAATCTGACAATTGTGCTCATATATAACTCAGCTAGCTTATCCAAACTCCAATTATTTCTAATGGCTAAGAAATGTGCGGATTTTGTCAGTCTATCCACAATGACCCATATAGAGTTCATTCCTCAGAATGATGGTAGCAACCCCATGATAAAATCCATTGAAATTGAATCCCATTTCCATGCAGGAACATCTAATGGTTGCAACAATCCTGCAGGTCTTGATGTTCGATCTTATCCTTTGACAAGTCAGACATCTTGACACAAATTCTGCAACTTCTTGCTTCATATTGCTCCACCAGAAGGTCTGCTTTAAATCCTTGTACAACTTGTTTCCTCCAGGAGTGAACAGAAAAGGACTGTTGTGAGCTTCTTCCAGAATTCTCTTTTTCAATGCCTCCTTATCTGGAACACATGTTCTACCCTGAAATCTCAACGTGCCATCATCTTGGATCACAAATCCCGGTGATTTTCCCTTCTTCACATCACTCTTTATCTTTTGCAACTCCAAGTCTCCATCTTGCGCCTCTTTTATTTCTTCCAACAAAGTCGGCCTCAACTCCAATGCGTACAACTGTGCTTCTATTTTCGGTTGCATGATCTCCACTTTCATCTTCATCAAATCATCATTGATTTCTTTCGGCAAGGTTAAGGTTGTGTTTAGGTAGGATTTGCGGCTTAGAGCATCAGCTAACAATTAGCTTTGCCTGGGTGATATAGGATTCGACATCATAATCCTTTAGGAGTTCAAGCCATCTACGTTGCCTCAAGTTCAATTCCTTTTGGGAAAATATTTAAGGCTTTTGTGGTCGGTGAAGATCTTACACGGAACACCATAGAGATAGTGTCTCCATATTTTGAGAGCAAACACAACTGCGGCTAGTTCAAGGTCATGAGTTGGGTAGTTTTGTTCATGAGGCTTGAGTTGACGGGAAGCATATGCTATAACTTTATCATTCTGCATCAACACACACCCTAATCCATGCTTAGAGGCATCGCTATACAAACAAATCCATCAGTTCCAGAAGGGAGAGTAAGAACAGGAGCAGTGGTGAACGCTTCTTCAACTCTTGAAAAGCTCTTCACATTCATCACTCCATACAAACTTAACCGTCTTCTTTACCAATCGAGTTATAGGCATGGCTATCTTGGAGAAATCTTGGACAAATCTTCTATAATATCCAGCTAAACCCATAAAACTCCGAACTTCAGGAACATTAGTGGGTCTAGGCCATTCCATGATAGCTCTTATCTTTTGTGGATCAACCGAGACTCCAGTATCTGAAATGATGTGCCCTAGAAAGGCAACTTCTTTCAACCAGAACTCACATTTCTTCAACTTTGCATACAACTTCCTTTCTCTCAACACTTCTAACCCTTCCTCAAATGTTTTTCATGCTCAATTAAGTTTCTTGAAAACACCAAGATATCATCGATGAACAAAACCACAAACTTATCGAGGTATGATTTAAATACTCGGTTCATCAGATCAATGAAGACAATAGGGGCATTGGTTAACCTAAATGGCATTACTGTGAATTCATAATGACCATACCGGGTCCTGAAAGCAGTTTTTGAAATATTTCTGGCTTTATGCGGAGTTGATGATATCCGGATCTTAAATCAATCTTGGAGAAGATAGTTGCACCTCGAAGTTGGTAAAAGATCATCAATACGAGGCAATGGATATTTATTCTTGATGGTGATCTTGTTCAACTCTCGATAATCAATGCATAACCTCATGCTTCCATCTTTCTTCTTGACAAATAGAACTGGTGCACCCCATGGCGACACACTAGGTCGAATATACCCTTCTCGAGTAATTCATCTAGTTACTTTTTCAGTTCTTATAACTCAGCAGGTGCCATTCAATAAGGTGCCTTGGAGATAGGAGCAGATCCGGAACGAGGTCAATGCTGAAATCTATTTCTCTTTCTGGTGGCATGCCAGGTATCTCTTCCGGAAATACATCAGGGTACTCACAAACTATGGGAATATCGGATAACGAGGGTTCAGTTTGGTTAGGTCTACCACACTACATAGGTATCCATAATGACCCTTTGAAAGTAACTTGAAGGCTTTCAAGGATGAGATGATTTCAGGTTTGGGTTGGACTTTTCTTCTTCGATAAGAAACCTTACCCCCATCTGGCTTCCTAAGGGTTATTTCATGGTTAAGGCAATTTGTGTCCGCTTTGTACTTTGACAACCAATTCATTCCCAATATCACATCAAAGTCGGTTAATTAAATTGAACAGAGGTCTACTTGAAATTCACATCCTCCTATAAGAATAGGACAATTTCTATACATGACATTACATAAGATGGATTCACCATTAGGGATGGTGACAGACATGGCAGAGAATTTAGAGCATGGTTTTGCATTCAAGCTTCTAGAAAATGCAGCAGATATATAAACGAATGGGAACCTCCAGAATCGAAAAGGACATAAGCAGGTACAGAGTTGACAGGAAAAGTACTTGTAATGACAGTATCATCTGCCTCCGCTTCCTCACGCTGCATCATAAAGACTCTTCAGCCTGCGGGGGTCACGTGGAGGGTTCTTATTTGCGTTGCCTGCATTTCCACCATAGCCAGAGTTCTGGCCGTTTCTTTGACCACGATTCACAACATTTCCACTTCGCCAATCTGGAATTGGACAATTTTTAATCAGATGACCTGGTTTACCACATCGAGAGCACTGATCACTTCCCCTACGACATTCATTGTCATGTGGCCTTGTCTTCGCATTTTTGCATCGAGGAATTTGCTTCTGATCGTTTCCGAATATCCCGTGTTCGGCTTTTTGTTGAAGTTGTTGTTGGAGTGGCTATCATGAGATTTAGCTTTCCTTTTTCCACCCTCATACACTTCCTTTCGCAGCTTCATTTTCCTTTCATTATTGATATCCCGGTCATATAGCTCTTGATAGGACTTACTCATGTTTGCAGCAAGCCTTTCTTGAAGATCCAGGTTCAAACCTCCTTCAAATTGATTCATCCTTTGACGATCCGTAGACACCAGATCAGGAGCAAATCGAGCTAACTCATTGAACTTCACAGCATATTCCAGAACGACATACCCCTTTGCTCAGATGGATAAACTCAGATTCCATCTGGAGTTGCAGAGACTGAGGGTAAAACTGGTTTCTCATAACCTCCTTTAAACCTTCCCATCCAAATCCAGGTTAATTCTGCATCTCTCTAGCAGTCTTCCACCACAGATCAGCTTGCCCTTTTAAGTAGAATACAACAAAGTTAACATTCCACTTGTCTGGACACTGGGTGGCATCAAAGAGTTTCTCCATGCCATTCAACCATTCCTCAAACTCAGTGGGGTCAGGTTTTCCATCATAAGTAGGCGGCTTGTGAGCAGAAAATCTTTTGAACATATTGGAGCATTCTTCCTGCTCCGTCTTGGCCCTTGGTCGGTTTCCTTGTAAGAATTCCATCATCAGCTTCATTATATCCACCTGATTTCCGTTAGCATCTTCAGGTGTTTCTTCGAAAACAGGGTCATTTCGCAAGGTATCTAACCTTTGCCTCATTTCTTCAAGTGTGACTTCAGGCCCATGGGTTCCACTTCCTCTATTAGTAGGTCCACTTTCACTTGTTGCCATGTTCTAAAACATCACATATCCCATGTGCATAACATGTTAAACGAGGCATAGACGTCATCGTAAAAATAATATAAAAACATTCCCTTCCCCGATCCTAACACTCACACTCATTTTCATTTTTAAACACTTATTAACTACACCATTTAGTATTCATTATTATATTATATGAACCCTATACTTATGGTGATGACTCTCGTTTTACTAGATTACTTTACAATTTATTTACTAATTTAAGTAAAACCTTTGAGATTTCACTTGAGGCATCGAGAACCGTTGCTCTGATACCAACCTGTAACGCCCCGACCTCTAATCATCGTTGTTAAGTTAATTAATCGATTATTAGCAGCGGAACCTAGATAGTCGGTGCGTTACCGCCGTACTTTCCATAAGGAAAATACAAGGCACATAAAATCATAAACTTAAACATTTTATAACATGAAGCATAATATAGATCCAACATTTCTTGATTAATAGAAACTTAGTTACTAATCAGAGTTTTGACATAAACTTAAATAAAAACCATGAGAGTCTAATAACTAGATATTAATTAAATCCTCACTGCTACGCCATCCCGTTATCACCATCGGTACCTAAAACATAAAACAAAATCGTGAGCCGAGGCTCAGTAACATACTACTCTAACATCGTAAATTCATTTCACATCATTTTAGTTAAAAACAGGAGAAGAATAAGTAAAACATTTCACAAACATATCATATCAGTTACATTATCTTCTTTATCATGTTCATCATCATATATCTTTTACTTTGGTAACTTGGCTAGTACAACGGAAGGGACGTCTCCCCAAAACATAGTAACATCATAAACGGAAGGCAGCCACCCGAGGACAAAAGCCCTCACTAAACGGAAGGTGGCGTTATTTTCCCAGAATGCGCGGTGCCACCCGAGGACAATAGCCCTCACTAAACGGAAGGTGGTTAACCGGCCGGAAGGTACGTGCACGACCCGGGATAACAGAATACTTGCCAAGAACCGTCTTTCACTTGAATTTATCATGTTTCATTTCTTTTAAGCATATCATCATCATCGTGAATAATTATATTCTTTCATTTCATCATAACATCATCATCATTTCATAGCATCTATATCATCATAACCATCATAAAACATTTCATTTCATCCCGCAATCCATATATAAAACATAATATTAATCATGATCATAAAACATACTTCGAAGGGGAATGCGGGTGTTAGCAGTAGACGTTACCTGAATTCCTGCTTAATAACCTTGATAGCCGGGGAGGCTTGTAATATCCTTTATCTTCCTTAATCTATTCAAGAATAATTTTATTAATGAACGTTTCGTTATTTAGCTTTTAAGCCTAAATATTTGTTAGCGCTTATTAAGGTCATAACGGTTATTATAATGTCGTAAAGGTCTCCTTAAAGGTCATTATTTCTTAATCGTTAATAACTTTTTAATTAAGGTGACTCTTTAACAACTAATTAATGAAACAACTCATTCAGTTACCGTTTTTGAATTATCGAAATATTTAAGTTATATTACTACGTATTATAACCTTTCGAAAACATAACATTATTCTAGTTCATAGTTAATAACTAATTAGTCGTCCATTAATAATTAAGTTTAAAGTTATAATAGATCCATTAACATTATTTTAATATTATTTATCATTTAAACTAAAGTCAAGTAACTAATATTATAAGTGAACTTAAGGATTATGAAGTACTCTAATTAAACGCAAGTATAAACAACAAGCTTAATGAATTATTTTTAATTAGTTTTAAACAACTCAACTAGTTTTGAAATCATGAATTATAACCCAATAATAAATTTTAGTAAATAAGTTAGGTGGTTTAGTAAAACTAACTAAATCAGTCCACTAAAGCTCAATATATAAAGTAACAAGATTAACTTTAATGACTTAGCTAAGTAAATCAGATTATAAGCCCAACATTATACTTAACTTAATAATTAAACTAACATAGCCTAATAAATCACTAAATCAGCTTTACTCTAACTCAATTAGCCCATCTAATACAAGTAGCTTAGCTAATACAATAAAAAGTCAGATTTGAGCCCACTTAGTGAACATGCAACACTTGAATTGAATTCGTTTGACTCATGCAAATTAGTTTTTAAGCCCAATTACACTAATTAACAATGGGTAACAAGTGGATTCTCATTATAGTATTTAAAAATCAGTTTTAAGTGAGAAAAATGAAAGTAAAAGAGGTATACCTCGAAAACACAGGGTAGATTCCTCGGGCGGATTCCGGCGGGCGGCGCAGGGCGACGGCACGGAAAGTCGGCGGCGGCCCTCGAAACTCCGGCGGCGGCGAAAGGTAGAAGCAGCAGCAGCACGCGAAGAGGAGCGACGAGAGAGAGTGCGCGAGGAGGAGAGAGAGAACGAAGCTGCTAGCGCGGATCTCCGGTGAGTTGTGCAGGTGGTCGAACGACGGCGAGGTGAAGAGACGACTGAGCGTGGTGCCGGTGGCGCGCGCGGTGGCCGACGGTGTTCGGTTGTGGGGGACGAAACAGAGGAGAGAGAGAGAATGAATTTGGGTTATTTTTTTTTTTTTTGGATGTCTTTTAGTTACAATTTTTCCGGCGATTATTGACTGAATTTATGATTAGAGAGAGAAGAGATGATGAAGGTTGTTGTTGATGGTTTCTTGGTGTTGTATCCATGACTATTTATAGGGAACTTTGGAGTTAAAAATCAGTGGTTGGGAGGAAGATGGTGAAGTAAATAGTCTGAATTTGTTAACTTGAAGAAGCTATGGTGAGGATTGGTGACAGATTTGACTGAAGAAGGAGAAGAAAGTGAAGGCATGGGTGCCACATGGCCATGAAAGGGTGAGGAAGAATGCAAATTAATGGGGGAATTGACCATGGCTTCCTCTTTTTCTTTTTCTGTTTTTGTTTCCCAACCAAAAATCAGAAATTTTTCCACACTATCACTTATAAACGTGACTTAGTAAAATTTTGGGTGAAATGTTGACATTTTGTATTTTGAGTGTATTACAACTACATTAGCCTTCTTGTTTAACTCATGAAATCGTAAATTATAAATTATCGTCATAATTTAAGTTGATATATTTTTATGTTAAAATTCTATAATCATTTTATCATACGTTACTTAATTAGTGGAACGAATAAAGTAAAATATGTTCTAACTACATTATTATGTTAATTATTCACTTAAATATGTTTAAGATTTTTAGGATATTACAATAGCCCTCTAGTTCGGGGTTGAGTTGAGTGTTTAAATTGTTTTGTGTTGTGCATTTTGAAAATAAACTTCTATTTTATTTTAACATAGTCATGTATAGTGCATTGTTGTTATTCTATTTTTATGGTTGCTTAATAGTGTGTTTTATTATGGAGACGATATATAGCGTCTATTTCTTTCAACTAAGTGCTGGTTTTATGCGAGTACTTCTTATTTGTTTTTTTTTTGTCATTTACAAAACTTTCGAACTTGTGTTTATATTTCAAATATTTTATATATTTTCTTTTAATAAACTTCATACTTATATTATAATTATATTTTGATATTCAAGTTTTGTTATGGTTAATATTTTGCTATTCTCTTTGAAAAAGAAAATTGTGTTTAGCCGAGATCTAAAACTTGTTTGAGTTGATATTAAGTCATAATGAGTGATTCCTTTGACTTGTATGTCAATTTGATAAGTCTAAATATTAAAATTATTTGAGTTAATATTGAGTCATAATGGGTGATTCCTTTGACTTGTATGTCAATTTGATAAGTTGACACATTTTATCTATTTTGAGTTAGTTTTCTTTTTGGGTTGATATTAAGTTTATATTGGGTGATTCCGGTAAAACTTTAATGTCGATTTGATAAGAAGACTTTCAAATATTGTTTTGTTGATACTATGTTGCAATGGGTGGTTCCATGCGCATTTGTGTCGACTTGGCAAATTTTAAAATTGTTGTTTATTATTTAGTATTTTATAGCCTATTTATTATTAGTGTTTTCGTCGTTGTGAAATTTATTTTAAAGTTATCAACTTCTTTTGCGAACTTAAAATTTCATATATATATTTAGGAGGCGTACGCTCTTATAACATATGTCATGACTTGTGTTCGTAAGTGCTATTTTAATAAAGCAGCTAGCTACTCTTTATTAAAGTGTCTTATCTCTTTAAGTAGAGTATAAGCCTGTGTGGTTATCTCTATTTAAATTGGTTTGGCTATCAATTTACGAACTTTTGCTTCTTCGTTTCTTTTCTGAAAATATTTATGTATGATCAGATTTATTCTTTTATAATTTTACTTAAATATTTATTCCTGCATCTTTTGCAAATTTACCTATAGTTTATTGTGCAAGCGTTTTTACCTACTTGTCTTTGGTTCTTTCACATTTTATAAGTGATGGTTGTTACCATACTTCTTTACACTACAACTCTTTTTGGTCTTCCAAAATAAAATATATATTATTTGAAATATAAAATTTTATACCCGCAAAGTTGTTTATTAGTTCTTAATAAAATCCATTGATGTGTGTTTTTCTTAATGTTCCTTATCTAGATTATTTTCTTTTGATCTCTTGGTTGTTTCATGTTTCGAGGACGAAACTTTCTTAAGGGGGAGTGTTTGTAACACACTACTACATTTTGAAGCAATTGCAACGGTCTAATGCAACAGTTGACCATAAAGCAATGGTCTATTGCAACATGTGCTAATGCAACACATTTTTGCAACGGACAGTGCTATTGCAACAGGTAGAGCTATTGCAACGACTTATTGCAACGGTTAAAGTGAACCGTTTCATTAAAAGGTTAAACGCAACATCATTTTACTCTATTGCAACGGTCGATCCAATAACTAAAGTCTAAAAATTTTGGCCATACGGCCCATACACATGCTGACTATTGATTTCCCTCCCTATCCCTAATACTTTTTTTTCCTCCCGTCTTTGACACAGGCACACAACCACAACACAGACAATCAAAGACAAAGGGGAATCCCTAATTCGGTCCTGAACTCCTCATACTCGTCGGCTTTTGTTATTCTTCGCCGGGATAACTGCGCGCGAAGGGGAATCTAGTTTACTTGTAATAGCCTTAATTTTGAGAGTGTTTATTTCAAAGCTAATTATAATTATTAAGTTAATTATGTTTCGAAAATTTTTATTACATTTGAGTTGGAGTATGGATATTTATTTTTGTTGTATTTGTAATATATTTATTTTTTTACTTTTATGAAATTTATTTATATTATGTGTTTGTATTTTAGTTGTTTAAAATTATTTGAGTAGTATTTGTCGAAAGTTCCTAACCACAGTCGGTTTCCACTTTCATTCTTATCCATTGGTTTATTTTGAAACCCACAATATCCTTTTTGTCGGTTAAGGAAACAAAGCTAAACCCCTCACCGATCTCTTTCCCGTGTCTTCTATTCCCAAACCCCCAAAACCCCAACCCCAGCGAAACCTGACCTCCTCTCTCTCGTTCGTCGTCGCTGCTCGCCGGAGTTTTCTAGTCTCGCCGGCGTCCTAAGCTCACCGAAGCCACGCTATTTCGCAGCGGTTTACTTTGCTCTCTTCTTCTTTGTACTGTTTGTGCTCTGTTCGTGGCTGTCCAGCGAGCGACTTGTTGATGCGCACTGTTCCGTCGACGAATGACCGCTGGAATCTCGCCGTTAGCGCTGTGCTGTTGTCCCTCAGCCTCTCCGAAGCTTCGAAAATCTCCCTCAACCCCTCTGTTTCTCGGTTCTCCCCTGTTCTTCGCTGCTCTTATGAGCAGAGGTAAATCATACCTCGTTATTTTATCTGATTTCTTTTGAAATCTACAAATTCAAGTCCAAGTTATTTCTTTGTTTAGTGTTGATTAGTCTCTTAGTTCTCTGATTGAAGTGATTTTATAAATTGATATTGGTTTTGTTAATTTAGCGAAATCACTTATTTCAATTTGGGTCTTTTCACCTTCCTCCTTGATTTGCAAAATGAAAATAAGATTTTACTAAGTTTACTTGTGAGATTATTTGCAGAATTAGTTAAGGTAAAATTTAGAATAGTTATTGTTATTATTGTTAGTCTTAAGATTGTTCATAAGACTAGTTTGAGCATTACAAATAATATTGTTGTTGTTGGAATAATTGGAGCTAGTTTATGGAATTCATGTTGGTTAGTAGATGCTCAAAGAATACCAATGAGGTCAGATTTGTGAAATGAAGTTTCAAATTGAGTAATTTTTTAGATACTTTGGTTGGATTGTAGTGAAAGACTATTTATCGAATTGACGAATAAGCTTATATTAGAAGGAGCGAGTTTAACTAGTTTTCGAGTATAAAGATCCGTGAGTGGATTCTAATTGTTGTTGTTGTTGTTGTTGTTAATGTGACCATGGACGTTGATGATTCTGCTCTCCTTGTGTATGTATGTATTTGTCCTTGACTCAGTGATCTGCCTGTGAGGATTCTGACGTGTTCTGCTTTGCTGCTTAGTTGCGTCAACTTTCAGTTTTTTTGAAAAGAATGGGCTGTGTTAAATTCATTAATAAAGCTGCAGTTACACATTATAACCTGCAAATCATGATCTTACAATGTTAACTTTTTTTTACAGGCTCTTTCAGGTTCGAGGGAAGTTGTATGAGCTACTAGTTAATTGATACCTCCAAAAATCATACTGAAGCTAGGTGACGTAAAATGCTTCACTGCTATCACCTTCCTCTCCTTGTTGATTGTGACGTATCTTTCCCCTAACAATGAATTTCAGAGGCTTCTTTCTGAGTTATTGAAGAAGTTGGATGCGGAATTGAAACATGAAGTTTCCCATTGAGCTGCCTATTATGTAAGTCCGGCACTTCGAGTGCTAATTTGCTTTGTTACTTTAATTATGTGCTATTAATTGTTGTCTGACGTGTTATCTGCATTGAGTTATTACTTCTCCATCTACCAATGCATTCTTTGTCCTTCATGAGGTATTTGCAAGTAAGTTAAGCATATTTCCTCTTATACATGATGCTTTATCGATCAATATTTTGAATGCTTCAAATCTTTTATTGAAACGTCTTGCGTTCTATCTTATAATTATTGACAAAAGTGTTATAGCTTTCCCAAGAGGTCTGCTATGTGATTCTGCTTTTTCTTCGTGTAAGGGTATCAGAAAAGATGGAGGAGATTTTAAATTTTCCAGACCTTTTCCGGAGTTCATAAGATCGCAAAGCAAACTAAATACCCTGTAAGATTTATAGCCTAGTTATGACATTCCTTGTCCTTGTGAATTGAACATGGACGTAAAATAGAAAACATTCACTAATTTTATATCTTCAATTTGCTATCATCCCTCTGACTCACCGGGAGCCTCTACATTTTGCAGGCAACTCTTGATGATTCTTTGTATGAACTTGCCGGGAAACTAGTAAGTAGTTTAGATTAGGTGTTACTTTCGGTGGGTTAATCTCACCTTTTACCCATTTTCACATACACAAAAAACTGCATTTCAGGTGAGTTGTCTGCTGAGATCTGGAAGAGAGTAGAAGCAGGCACCAACATAATTAGATGGAATGCAGCACCCAAAGGAAGATGTACGTTGACTTTTACCCCCACCCAAAGGAAGATGTTGACTTTTACTTATGTTGGATTTTTATGATAGGTTGGCATGATGGTTCAACAAACTGTGAATCAAAGATTTGGAAAATGCTTGGTTGAATTAAGTGGAAATAATGCTATAATTGTCATGGATGATGCTGATATTAAGTTGGTTGCACGTTCTGTTCTCTTTGCGGCTGTTGGTACAACTGATCAGCGTTTTACAACCTGTCGTAGACATGTAATCACATAACTTTTATCTGAGTGACAAATTAGAATCAAGAGACTCACTCATGGTTAATCTTACGTTCTTTCATCCTATTTGTTTAGTTGCTTCATGAAAGCATATACGAGAAGGTACTTGAGTAATTTCTTGATGTATACAAACAAGTGAAAATAGGGGATCCACTGGAAAATGGTACCTTCCTTGGGCCATTGCATACTATTGCATCAAGAGATAACTTCGTGAAGGGAATTGAGGTCATAAAGTCTCAGGTATGACTCTTATAACCTTACTTTGGCTTTACCTTTTCTTCATTTTTTCACAACTAGTGGCTCCAAATACTTCTTAGTTAATGTCGCTCAAGGGTTTTGATTTAAGCACCAAAGTCTTACCTTAGTTTGTCCCGTGATGATAGATTAGTCCCTTGTCTCTATGTATATTATTATAACCATATGTCATGCTTTATTAAACTTTTATATAATTCTATAGGTACATCAAGGAGAGGAAAATGTATGACACGAAGAACAATTGCAGTCGCACGAATGACAATTTTTGGGCGGTGGATCTCGCTTAAAAGTGGAGCATGGTTTTGGAAATAATTAGGCAACTAGCTAGTAATCTTATTTTTTTGGAATATATTTACGCTAGAAGTAGATATATTTAGGTTGGAAGAAAATATATTAGGTGATCAAACTTCTTTTGGGATTTGATATATATACGATAGTAGTATATATATTAAGTACTTGGTGTTGGAAATTGTCGAACGATTGGATGACCTTGAATATATTGATGGGCCGTTTTGGAAATCTAAATTTTTATCATTATGTTTATTTGGAATTTTTGTTGAATTATTTCAGTTTTGCATCAACATCAAGTTAACAGGTTAATATATACATATTTATAGATCCGTCGTTGCAATAGCCACAATATGGAAAAAAATTTGCAACGGTTCATGGGATACCATAGAGATGTTGCCTTAAACATTGAAATGTGTTGCATCATATGTAATGCAACGGTTCATGGGATACCATAGAGGTGTTGCATTAGACTATGAAATATGTTGCATCATATGTAATGCAACGGCTCATGGGATACCATAGAGGCGTTGCATTAGACAATAAATAAACATGAGTTGCATTATACTATTGCAACGGTTATTTGGTGTTGCAACTGCCCATTGCATTAGGTGTCCAAGACTGTTGCGTTAGAGCTAATGCAAGGGCAGCAACAACAACGGTTGTCTAACCGTTGCAATAGCTCTATTACAACGGTTATTGAGTCTATTGCAACAGATTTTAGGGGTTGCAAAAGCTCATTTATGTAGTAGTGACACCACGGATTTTCGCTCATAATTTCTTCGACCTATTTTCTCTTAATTATTATTTTCCGTTAAATTTAGAATATTTTACTTCTTAAAAATATTATATCTTATCTTATTCGGTTTTTTCACCAAATACCCCCGACAAATCGTAAAATTCACAATATACCCTCAATGTTTCAACAATTCACCATATACCCTTGACTTTTCATTTTTGTGCACCAATACCCTTTTTCTAACCGCCGTTAAGTTACCGTTATCTTTATTTACGATTTTGCCATTATTAACTCCTAACCCTAATTTCTAAACCTAATTCCTAACCCTAATCTAAACCCTAATCCCTAATCTCTAATCTAAACCCTAATCCCTAATCATAATCTAACCCCTAAACCACCCCATCCCCACCCCTTCCCTCCACCCCAGCCCAGCCCCCACTGCCCCACCACCTCACCCCCCACTGCCCACCAGTCTGCAGCCCCCGCAACCCCCTCCCCTGCCAGACTCGCAACTCCCTGCAACCCCCTCCCCTTGCCTCGCAACCCCCTCCCTCTGCCTCGCATTTCCGACGGACCCACAACCCCCTCCCTCTGCCTCGCATTTCCGACGAACCCGCAACCCCCTTTCTCCCTTCAGATCCGCAACCAATTTTCGACAAACCCCCTCCCTCTGCCTCGCATTTTCGACGGACCCGCAACCCCCCCTCCATCGCAACCCCCATTTTCGAAAAAAAATCGAAATTCGAAGGGGAGGGGGAGGAGGAGGAGGGTTGCGCGTTTGACGGGAGGGGGAAGGGGAGGAAGGTTGCGCGTCTGACGGGAGAGGGAGGGGGTTGCGCATCTGACGGGAGGGGAGGGGTAGGGGTAGGGGAGGGGGAGGAAGGTTGCACGTCAGACGGGAGGGGAGGGGGTTGCGCGTTTGACGGGAGGCTTCGACGGGAGGGATGGTGCCGGGGAGGGGGGAGGCCGACGGTGGAAGGGAGGGGGATGCGGCGGTGGAGGGAGAAGGGGTGGGGCTGGGGGTCGGGGTGGGGGGTTGGGCCTGGGGTGGAGGGGTGTTGGGCTGGGTTAGGGTAAGGGTTAGGGGTAAGGGTTAGATTAGAATTAGGGTTAGATTAGAATTAGGGTTTAGGGTTAATAATGGCAAAATCGTAAATAAAGCTAACGGTGACTTAACGGCAGTTAGAAAAAGGGTATTTGGTGAACGTTTTCGAACACTTAGGGGTATATGGTGCATTTCTAGAACATTGAGGGTATATTGTGAATTTGTTGATTTGTCGGGGGTATTTGGTGGAATAACCGTATCTTATTCGTTTTCCAACTTTTTAAATGTTGTATTTGTCAAATTTATTAGATTAGAAATTATATATGTTCTACTATTTTAAAATGCGTGTTTGATCTAGTATTTTTATTTATTCGATTTTAGTGAGTTTTGGATCGTTGCACGACTTTTTGACGTGAAGTTTTATGTTCCTAAAAGTTGTCCACAAAATCAGAGATTTGAAGCATTGGAGAGGCTTTTTGACCACCTTCTAATCCTTTTGTAACCCCTCACCTTAATTACCCCTTATTGCCCATTATGAAACCTCATCATTTAAGTTCATAACCCCTTTTTAATCCTCACTTTGGAGGCTATAAACCGTCCATATTTTCAATTTGTAACCCTCCTTGTTCACGCCATTTGAAGAGAGAGAGAAGAGTAAAGTTCATCCGGATTTCCCTGTCACACCTTCACGAAAATGACGATATCTGGAGATTTAACCGTTGGATCGTCTTCAAATTTTGGCAGCACATTTAGGACATCTAGGCCTTCATTATGAACGGAGCGATTTAGAATATTAATTTGCAATTTCCGGTAATCATGATCGGAGAAGAGCAGTACATAATGAAAATGCAGGCAATTGGAGGTCTTCAAAGGTAACTAACGGCAAACCTAGCACGATTAGAATTTGTTTAGGAATTATTTAGTTCTTAATATCTAAGTTGTGTTGAATTTTATGTTATGATTTGTGGGTGGGTAAAGTTTCATATTATTGATGTTATACTTGTTATACTTAAATGTTTATGAGTGATAGTTATGTGGAAGGAAACTGATTCTACTATTTTGTTATCCTTGCTAGAGTTTAATGGTTAGATTTTTTGTTTTATTATATCTTTATGGTTTACATATTGGTTAGTAGACATTGTAAATCATGTTGTTATGCGCCTATTATGTTGGTTTGCTTAAGTATGATCAAAATGATTATAATATGAGAGCATGAATATCTATTGCCTGCCGGTGTAAGTCGCTTGAGGAAGATTCATGTCCATGGCTTGTTATCTGTTGTTATTATCTGCCACAAACTTAAGAGTGATGCTTCTTCCGTATTAGCATGGTAGTGTGGCAAGCTTACGGTTTTTATTTACATCTTAGTAGTTATGGTGTTATAAGACGTTGGGTTGTTTGAATGATTAGATATGATTCAAGTATACTGGCGTATCAGGTGTATAAGATTTTGGTGTTATAATTATGTATACTTATGTGTCAATGTTTGCAGGTATGGTGATTTACTCTTATTGCTATATGCATGCTTACATGAGCTGATTTTTTTTTATTGACATATATTTATATTATGAGTGTCTTAATTATTGTATGATGGTTTGGTTGTTTGTAATTAAAATGAGTGTACTTAAAAAAAATCAATATCTAAGTTTTCGACGTTATAGTACTCGAGGGAGAATCATATTGTCTTTAGTACCGTTTCGCCAAGAGTTATGTACCGGGAGTATTATAACCAACGTTATAATCAACCTTGTACCCAAACTCAGACAACGAGAGTGTAGTAGTTGGAGTATTTGACTATACTGTGTTTTTGGTGTATAAGTATGTTTTAATGTTGGTTCATTCTTTTTAGTTGGGTGAAATAATTTTTTATTAGTATTATAACTACTATTACTTTGGGAAGAATAAATATTGTTGAATTGATACTCTTGGGTTGCGATCCTAGTTTCTGCTGATTTTAGGTGTAAGGCCTGAAGGGCATCCTTATTATTTATATTTGATGAATAAATTATTACATTTAATTGTGGAAATATTTTTATTGAGATTAAGATATCCGGTGGGATAGATGTAGTCCCCGGTGAAGAACATGCCAACCACCTAGGTTGCGATTTAGGGGTATTACCTGGGTTAATTGTTGTCGTCCGAGAGGTTGGGAAGTACTGAGCTGGGTACTATCCTGCATCGGGAGTTTGGCCATTCTTAGACACAGACAGTAGGGAACGTAAGCCCATAGGCTGTCTGGAGATTTCGATCTGACAAACCTTAGGAAGTGGGTTGCGATCCACTGGCGTTCTGCTCTTTCTCAAAAAGCTATTTATATTATTTGGTTATATTATTATGGAGGCTTATGTTATTGATCTTGTATGCTTACATTAAGTTTACTATTCATGATTTACTTTATTTAAGCATGTTAAATTAGTCAGTCCGTCTTTTGGTTGTTACTTGGTTAACTTTGATATGTTATGTTGATTAAGACTTATTTATTAATGCTTGATAACTCCTATGTGGATCCTAATTGAGGTAGAAGAGCTGTTAGTTACTCCCCACTAATTGTGGATGTTTGTTGTATATTTTTGCAGGATATGTTGATGAGAATCTTATTTGGTTTTGGGTTCGGGTTGAGATGCGAGAAATAATCTATTAGGTGTTTTAGTTCTTGACTTCTTTCTAGTTTGAGATAGTTTTCTCATTCCAATTTTAATCTAAGTAATTAATTTAAGTTTGTTTTTATCACTTAGTTATTTAAACGCATTTCTTGTAATAGTGACATTCCCAGAAGACGATGTTTCCGCCATCGTCCTATAATACTATTATTATGTCTTTCTTTTACGCTTTGAAATTCTGGGGTGTTACAGTGGTTGCACGTGGTGGGTGGCGCGCAAGGTGGTGGCAGACACCGTTGGTGCGCAAGGTGGTGGTCGAGCAATGGAGTTAGGTCGCGCAAAGTACGACTGTACTCGAATTTTGGTGGCAACAGTGGCGTGGGCAGCAGTGGTGGTGCACTCGAATTAGGTCGCGCAATGTGGTGGAGCAATATGGTGGAGAATGTGGTGGTCAGTGGTGGTCGTGGTGGAGCAGTAAATTAGTTCGGGCAAGGTGGTGGTGATTTTTGCTCACTCTTATAATTACTCTAAGGGAGGAAAAGAGGGAAATAGAATTGCTCTATACTATACATGCGCGCACTAATTTCGATAAAAAAAAAATTTTAACGAAGGGTTGCGCTTGTAACAAAAAGCGCAGCCCTACATAACAGAAGGGCTGCGCTTTTTCTACAAGCGCAGCCCTACTAAGTGAAGGGCTGCACTTTTCTTCAAAAGCGCAGCCCGTCTGTTCTGTAGGGCTGCGCTTTTGAAGAAAAGTGCAGCCCCTCATTAGTAGGGCTGCGCTTATATAAAAAGCGCATCCCTTCCTTTTTTTCCCCTAGTGTGTAAAACTAGAATGAGTGTGGAGTGAGTCTGAAGAACAAGAAATAGGCAAAAGTTAGCGGAAAGCTGATTTGGCATAGTCTGAAGTCCCAACTTCTCATGTTCATAAACAGAGGCATTGAATTTCTAGTAAAAGCCAAATGTTTTCTTTTTTCTATTCATTCCATTATTGCTTTGTGTTTCTTTTTGTGTGTATGTTAATGAGTGGGGAATTTGGATTTTTTTTTAAAATTTATGGCAGCAACTACAAGAAATATGGTAGTTCATTGAATAGAGAATAATGGTTATTCTTCTATGACCCAACCCGATATATTTCAGGTCCGGTCACGGACCGAGTTTTTAATCACCCGCATATCCGGGTACTCAAAAAACCCTACTAATTAGTGCACCCAATAGAAGTCGTGTGGGTTGTAATGATTACAACTTCCACTTTTGTTGTCTTTCCTTTTTGTCCCTTTTTATTGATTTTGTATTGTCTTTCTCTCTCCTCATATTTCCTTTCCTTTTTAGTTTCTCTGTGATAACTTTTTCATCTTCTCTCTCATAACTTCTTCATTTTCTCTCTCTTCAAGTTATTACTCTATTTTTTCAATTTTTTTCTTGCATTTCTCTCTCATTCTTCAGCTGAATTTTGCAATAGGAAGGAAGAAAAACACTTTTGGCAAGTTCTCAAAATGTAGGGATTTGTGTTTGTCACTTGCTATTCGGTTAGATGTAGGTTCGAAATTGCATGCTGATCTTGAAACAGCTCAAACTGATGCTAATTATGTCGTTGAAAAAGACAACTTGAAAGCTTCAAAGAAGGGCTAAATTGTGTTAGAATATGAAGGACATATTGCAAACCTTTTTAAAATAATCTGTTGTATGTGGTAAAAGGCTATGTGAATTGAATGAGGGGTTGACTGCTAAACTAAGGAAAGTTGTGATAGAATTTGATTTTGGATCTTTGCTTGATTTAAGGATTACTTTGACTTATAATACTCTAAGTGGATGACTAATTGAAAGGTTTGATGGTGGTTCTGGTATGTTTAGGATTGGTTATGAGAAAGAGTTTAAAATTAGCTCATATGATGCTTATGATGTGTTTCAGTTTCCTCTCCATGAAGGAAATATATTGTTGATGTGTCTGGGGGAGCTAATGCGGACACTCCTAGCAGGTAAGTTTTGAATGAAATTTTCTTAATATAATTTTTAGTGAAAATATTCTTAGAATTTATGTTGTTTGTTGCTGTGAAGAGGTTTGTAAGCTGGGTGATGTTTTTTCTCCATTCCTCGAAGTGAGATCTGACTATTTGTAGTGAAACTAAAATATTTGAATCGGTGATTGATAATTGGGAAGAATGCTGAAGATCAATGAACAGAGTCTGTCTTCTACTCTAAAAAAAGTTTATTTTACTTCTTCTTCTCATAGTATAAGAACTTTTTGTAATATACACTAGTAGAATAATTGCTTATTGCTGCGGTTATATTGCTGCGGTTTTACCCATACGCAGCAATATATACCGTAAAAAGAAAAGAAAAAATATAACATAACCACATTGCTGCGGTTTCGGCCTAAAACCGCAACAATATGGTTCAGACGAAAATTTTTGACTATTTGACTAAATATTGTTGCGGTTTTTCTAAAAAAAAAACCGCAGCAATAGGTTTTTAAAAGTAATAATAAAAGAATTTTAGGGTTTTAAGCACTCCTATAGCTCTCATCATGTAACGTCTCTTCAGTTTTATCTCTTCCTCTCTTCTCTCTCCTTTCTTGTCTCACGACCGTTCCCCCCTTCGCTCTCTCCTCCTTTCCTCTCTCACGATCGTTCCCCTTCCTCATCAGTTTCAGACCGGTCCTCTCTCGCTCACCCTCTTATCAATCCTTCACGCCGTTCGTCTTCAACCATGTTCACGCATGTTGGCCGTTCGCCAGAATCAATCCTTCATGCCGTTCGTCTTCAATCGCCAGATTCAACCCTTCGCGCCGTTCGTCTTCAATCGCCAGATTCAACCCTTCACGCCATTCGTCTTCAATCGCCAGATTCAACCCTTCACGCCGTTCGTCTTCAATCGCCAGATTCAACTCTTCACGCCGTTCGTCTTTAATCGCCTGATTCAACCTTCACGTCGTTCGTTTTTTTGGATATATTTTCGATCGTTTTTTTAGATATTCGATCTGTTTGTTTTGATCGTTTATTTTTCGATCGTGATTTTAGTTTTTGTAGATATTTTTTTCATTTAGATATTCGATCTTTTTTTTTTCCTTTTTTTCATTTTTTTCGGTTACTTTTTAGATCTGGTTGTGTTTGTTTTTACTTGTAGATCCTTTTTTTCGTTTCTTTGTAGATATTCGATCGTTTTTTTCGTTTTTTGTATATATTCGATCGCCAAATTCCACATGCGATCGTTTTTTTGGGGGGTAGATATTCGATTTTGTCTTTTTGTTTTTTTTCATTTTTTTCCGATTACTTTTTAGATCTGTTTGTTGTTTTTTATCTTGTAGATCTTTTTTTTTTTGCTTTTTCATTTTTCATTTTAGATAGTTTTTTTTATCAGTTTTTTAGATTGATTTTTCATTTTTCATTTTATTCTTTTGTAATATTCATGTAATTAAAATTTTCATCTTTATATATTAATATATTAATGAGATTCATGTTATTTTATCTTCAGTTTGCCTGCGAATCTAGTGGATAATGAATGGGTTAATTGTTTGGTTTTAATATTTCAAATTTAATTGATAAATGCAAAAAAAAAAAAAAAAAATTACCTGTAGAAGGACATATTGCTGCAGTTTTAGCTAAAAACCGCAGCAATATACTAGATTTTTCTGATATAAAATGACTATATTGCTGCGGTTTACACTAGAAACCGCAGCAATATGTTGAAATATTGCTGCGGTTAAAAACCGCAACAATATATTATTTACCTATTGTCGGCCCCTTAGTTGTTGCGCTTAGTGACGGCAGCAATAATCATTTATTCTACTAGTGATACTTATTTGTTGAATTCTTTATTTTTGCATGTGTTTTTTTTATAACAAGAGTTTTTATGTTGCAAACTGCATTGATGGATGTTTTGGAAGATATTCTAGACGCATTGATGAGTTGATTAAGTGCTAGAAGTATCAAAACTTGAAGAAATAAATAAAATTCGAAGACCAGATTGTGGTGTTGAAATAGTGAGACAAGTTCTTTTTTTGAGATTGTGATTTTGTTTTTGATATAGTTGTGTCTCATATGATATGTTTGATTCTTTATGATATAGTTGATTGCCATAATATAGTTGGGTTTGTTCTGATATAGTTGGTTATGTCATGATATAGTTGGTTTTGTACTAATATAATTGATGTTGTAATGATATAATTATTTTTATTATGTAGTGAGTTCATATATTCTCTTTTCATTTTGTAGTTTTTCCCTAGCTACACTAAGATGAGCTAATCGTTTTATTCTGTTTGTGCTGGACCTAAAGAAAAAATAATGTTTTTTTTTTTTATATTGACAACAAGATTTGTGATGATGAGACTCTCAGTTCAATCAAAGCTGATGGAGTTTCTACTCTATTCCAATCTTATATAATCCCATAATATGAAGGTGATGGTATGGGTTTATGGCCAATAACAGAAGTGACAGGAAGCTGGAAACAAGGTGCATATAATTTGGATTCTAGTATGTATGTAATTGTCCATATGCTACTTTTTGACGGCTCGGGACAATTTGAATGCCCATATCTGAATGATGTAAGCTAAGTTTGATATAATTATTTTAATTCATTTTAGTATTTAATTTTTTTTTTCAATCTTATAGTTTCTTAATTATTAAATTTATTTTCAGTACAGGATTGGGAAATCATCTCGTTGTGTGGTTGCATGATTTTTTTTCTTATCTGAATTTGGAAAGAAGTGTACTTGTGGAGAATGTTATCTCATTTAGATCAAAGTGATCATAGACAATTGCTATGATTGAAGAAAATGAAAGAAAGAGGGCTAAAGAGAGTGAGAGGCTTAAAGATGAATTGAGAAAGAGAATGTAGAAAGAAAAAAGAGGACAAAGATATAGTTGATATACAAACTGTAGTTTGTAGTTGATATATGTATGTTTTGATTGATATAGTGTAGACTAGGCTAAATCATACAACTAGTTGTTTTCTCATATGAATTCTTTTATATAATGTATTTCATAACTATATTATTTTGGGCCCCTTTCGGCAACCCGTGGTAAGAATAATTTCCTTTAGGCTGCCCTCGCACAAGTTCACTCATCTAGAGGCTCAACAATCCCCAACCTCCCCTCCTCATCAACATTAAAATTTTTGCTTTCACCAAGATTTGAACCTTAGTCTCTCATGTGGGAGATAACAAGTCATATCATTGGAACCAAGGGTTCTTGGTGTATCTAATAGCTATAGTGCATAATATTTGCATATAAGGCTTGTTCTCCCCAGCTTATTTTCAGTTCAGTCAGTTCAGTTGCAATCAGTTCAGTTCAAATGCAATTAGTTTAGTTCAGTTTAGTTCAATTCAGTTCAGTTCAACTCCAACTATCATTTCTTAGTTATAATTTAATTCATTTCAGTTCAATTCAGTTGCAATACGTTTAGTTCAGTTCAATTCAGTTCAGTTTAGTAGCAATTAGTTCACTTCAGTTCAGTTCATTTATTTTATGTCGAACAAAACAGGCCCAAAGTGTACAACTCTTATTACAAACTAGTTGTTTTCTCAATTGAATCTTTGCATATAGTGTATTACAAAGCATGTCTCTTGATACAGTCCACGTAAGATTGATGTACATATTTATTTTTAAAATTTGGCGCAAGATAAACCATTATTCTGATTAGTGATTAATTTAAGTAACCGCTAACCAGATTTGCGACCCATGACTCAATGAATCGCTTAACTGTTTCATGATCTTAACCGCTATTCCACACAACGATTCACATTGGACAAACAAAATACATAAATACTAATGTCATATTCTATCTCACGTAAGCCAATTCCAAAAACCACAAATCTTTATTTTCCCTTTCTCACACAAGCCCCTCTCCATATCATCTATTCATCTCATCTCCTTAAAAAAAAACTGATCTTATCTTCCTCTTTGTGATGACTTCTTGCCGATTTTTGCTTCAAGTTGGACATGCATCCACGATCTTTTTTGATTGGTGCAACAAGCTCGTGGTGTGAACCAAGGAGAAAGCCTCATTAGATGCGGTAGGGAAGGAGATATCAATTAACATCAAGAATTTAAATGCAAGTTAAGATCAACTCGCATTCTAAATTTGAAATAAATGGTAAAAAATTGTTGAGACGATGGCTGATTTTTTGGATTTGAGAAAAAAAAAGGTGAAAATATCACTGATTAATTCTTATTCATCTGAAAAAATTATTGTAAGTAGTTGATTTTTTAAGGGTTAATTGCCTAGAACATCATGAAATATGACTCAAGTGCAGTGAGCAGCACAATCTTGGACATGTCCAGTTCGTAACATGAACTTTAACTCGGTGCAATGCATAGCTTAAATGTGATCGAAGGTCGGAGATTCTGCCAAAAATCTAGAATCTTGCATTTTTTATTCTTTTATTTTTTTCCCTTTTATTCCCTCCTCTTTTTTTTTCTCTCTCCTCACCTAGCTACTTCTAACCCTTACCAGATCTCCCTCCCTGCTTTAAATCCCGCCTCCTCTCTCCTCCTCCAAAGTGGTGCAGTGGTGTGATATTTTACAAATCTCTCAACGTGAAAGAAGAGCAATAATCACCGTCATTGCAGATCTTACCTCAATCACACCCAACAATGTCAAAATCAAATTGAGGATTGTAGGAAAGGACCCCAAAATTGGCGGAGGACATTGTGGGGGTAGGGAAGAAGACATCAAATTTGATCTTGTCGTTTCCATACTACTTTACGAGATTGAGATGAGTGAATCGATTCAACAAATCAATTCTAAGTAAATGACAATGGATGTTGAGAGGGAAGAAGAAGAAGAAGAAGAAGAAGAAGAAGAAGAAGAAGAAGAAGAGAGAAAAAAGGAAAAAAAAAAAGAAAGAAGATGAGGGAATAAAAGGGAAAAATTATATAATATTCAAGATTCTAGAACTCCGACGGAATCTCCGACCTCCGATCACCATTTATGTTATGCATTGCACCTCGCTTTAGTCTTCTTGCTCCAATGCTGCTCCAGTATCAAATATAGAAACATCTTCACTTAGTCTTCGAAATCCAAACTTGATTTCTTCCTTGACTTAGTATTCTCTTTTTTCCTTTCATTGATACCTTGAAATTCACTACTCACTTAAACACTTTGTTAGTCCAATACTTAGTTTGCATCTTTGTTCCTTTGTCATCATCAAAACTAGGGTTCAACAACACTATTGTATTTCATGTGTTGATGATGCCAAATACTTAGGTAATGATATGGTTTTATTTTAGAAAATTTTAAGATACCAAAAATATTGTCATGTTTATTTTATATATATCTTGTAGAGAAAGATTTTATAGTCAAAGTCAATATATTGTTTTTATACACTTTGAATTATAAG
Source organism: Beta vulgaris subsp. vulgaris (assembly GCF_026745355.1). NCBI lineage: Eukaryota > Viridiplantae > Streptophyta > Magnoliopsida > Caryophyllales > Amaranthaceae > Beta > Beta vulgaris. Next base: position 16,410,611 of record NC_079208.1, read on the forward strand.
GTATGTTTAATGATCTATTAACTTAAAACCTTTGTATCAAAGATTTTTAGTTATTAGATGTGGCTCTTGTTATTGTTGCTTTATAGTTAACGCTAGCATGGAATAAAGTTTTGCTCGAAAAATTTGTTGGAGGAAGTGGCGCATAAAAAGAGGAACCACCTCCTTTAAGATCTCTAACCTCTGTAACAACCTGCTAAGCACGAGTAAGTACCTGCTGGAATTTCTCCCCACTAACGAATAGTGGGAGTTGTTACTTACCGTTGTTATAGTTGTGGAGTATGCACAACAATTCAGGCCATGATCTCCACGATATTACAAGCATAAAATTAGGAGATAATGGGGTACTAAAATTTCGGTAGAAGATGGTCAATTTCAACAGCTATATAAGAAGAAGATTAGTCGAAGAAAATGACACATTCTTAACTCAAAAAGTCAATTATTATTTAGAAAGTTTTTATGTATTTTTCTTCTTCTATTATCCCTTCTAATATTCTAAGTATTTGGGTGAGAGAAAAAATTCAGAAATATCCTTGAGATAAAAAGAGAAAAAGAATGAGAGAAAAGAGAAGACTTCTAATGAAGTCAAAGTGAATGTTATCAGTTCAGGAAAAACTGAGTGACTAGGAACAAGTTCCTAGAGGAACAAAGAAGGTCATTGTTAGGTTGTAAATAGAGATTCTTTTGGCCTATTTCATTAATGAAAGTTGAGCTAAAATCCCTTGGGGTTAAGGTTTTTCTTCCTATTAGGCCTAGGAAGTTTTCCTTGTAAAATCTCGTGTGCCTTTTCTCTCAAGTTTTAAAGTTATATCTATTCCACTTTACAAATTCGAAAATTTTCCATCAACTACAATTCACCTCCCCCTTCCCATCTTGTAGTTTGTTTAGTGTTCATACTAGAACAATAATTGGTATCAGAGTCTAGTACCTCCTAAAATCAGTTAACCTTGAGGAGATAGTACTTGACACCATGAACACTACAGGTGAAAAACTTGATGAAATATATCCTACTCAGCGTCCTCCCATGTTCAATGGGAAGCATTATCCATACTGGAAAAATTGTATGGAGATCTTTATAAAAGCATAAAACTATCAAGTATGGAGAGTAATTGAAATTGGTGACTTTGAAGTTACTAAGAAAATTGATAAAAGGGAGATGATCCTTAAACCCCTAGAACATCATAAATGAACTTGAGTCACTTGGAAAATCATTACTCCGTAGGAACAAGTTCGAAAGGTTCTAAGGAGTCTTCCCCAGGATCAGAATTGGATGGCTAAAGTAACTATTTTATTAGAAACCAAAGATTTCACTACATTCAATGTAGAGCAGTTGACAGGTTCCTTAATGACCCATGAATTGCATCTAAGAACTCATGAATTAGATGCTATGAAATCGAAGGCTCTGGCTCTCAAAATAGATGATCAAGAAGATTCAGAGATAGATGATTGTTTCTGTCTAGAAATTAAGGTTAATGGTCTGTGCTGAGCAAGTCCTCTAGTCTGAGCAGAGCTGATTATCTGTTCACCGGAATCCTGCAAAACACGTAAAACTACCCCGGGGGTTGTTCTGGGATCGCCCCTCCGACGCTCAAGTCAGTTGATGATTGAGGTAGAGAGAGAGTCTAGAGTGAGAAACTCAAGTTAGTTAGGTGAGAATTCAATACCTTTGCATTGATGGGACAAGGGGTATTTATAGTGGTGAGAACCCCTAGGAAAAGACTTGTTGGATGGGACAGCTCACCTAGGGATTGGTGGTGGCACCTTTCCAAGAATGATTTATGTGGGCCCCTTGAGTCCCCCAATGTCTGCTAGCCATGCTGTAATAGGTGGGACCCACGGAGCTGATGTGGCGGTGCCAAATGGCGTAGGACTATTGGAGGGGTTTAATAGGCCCAAACATTTAGCCCCACGCTAGGAAGGGGCAGAAGAGCCGTCCGACCGGGTGAAGCCCGTTCGTGGCGTAATTACCCCCCCCCCCCATTCTTGACCTCGGGACCAACCACCTTAGGAGGGAGCTGACAGGGGACCTGGTCGGACGAGCGTCGACTTGGTCCAGGGTGTCCGACCGGACTCTGGCTCGCGGTAGAGGGGCCGACCAAGATCCCTGGTGATACCTGGTCGGCATAACGGAGTTCCTTGAGAACTGACCGGGATAGCTGTTCGGCCACGAGGGGAAATCCCTTGAGAGCCGCCCGGGTCTTCTTGGCTAGGGACGTGGTCGGATTGATGTCCAGGTCATAGTACTCAGTTTGACCGAGTAATGGACGAAGAGGAGATCAGACCTGCTCGGATATGGAGCTAAAGAGCCCCTAGATTGACCGACCAGGTTCTGGATTGACGGGTGCTGCTCGGACAGGAGCTAACAAGCCCTGCAGAGGCCGACCAGGTATCTCCTAGCACTTAGCTTATTTGTCTAAGTGAAGGAAATTGAAGGAGACCTGGTCGGACATGGGATAAGGGAGCCCCATATTGACCGACCGGGTTCCATATTGATGGGCGCAGCTCGGACAGGGGCTAACGAGCCCTAGAGAGGCCGAGCAGGTATCTCCTGGCACTTAGCTCATTTGACTAAGTGAAGAAAATTGAAGGAGACCTGGTCGGACATGGGATAAGGGAGCCCCATGTTGACCGACCGGGTTCCATATTGACGAGCGCAGCTCGGACAGGGGCTAACGAGCCCTGGAGAGGCCGACCATGTATCTCCTAGCACTTTAGCTTATTTGACTAAGTGAAGGAAATTGAAGGAGACCTGGTCGGACATGGGATAAGGGAGCCCCATGTTGACCGACCGGGTTCCATATCGACGGGCGCAGCTCGGACAAGGGCTAACAAACCCTGGAGAGGCCGACCAGGTATCTCCTAGCACTTAGCTTGAAGGAAACTTCCGGAGACTGTCTTCTTGTCCGACCGGCATCCTCAAGGGGGCTACCGTTAAGACCGAGCGGGTAACATTGAGCTGAGTATCAGTGATGCCCGCCACATGGCAATTGTCAGCTGGGTGGTTGAGCTGGATGGAGTTTTCCAAAAGTTTTGACGTTTCATCTTCCCTGGGGCGCCTCTTCGATGTGGAAACGATGCCATCTGGAAGCATTTAATAGGCTTATGAAGGGACGCGTCCCGAGGCACTCCTATATAATATGTACGGAGAGGAGAGAAAATCATTTGCACAACTCTTCTAACTTTTGTGTTCTCTTTCTCTCTCTAAAAGCTCTCGCTTCTCTCTAACTTTTCAGCAACTTCGGTTTCAGTCGTCCGACCAGGTACGCCTTTGCTTCTTCAACTTTTTCGTTTTTGTCTTTTAATAACCTCGGCTGACTCCCTTGTCCATTAATAATGGGAGAATCGTCCGAGTCGGTCACACCTCCGACCTCACCTCCTTATAACTTATCCGAGGAGGTGAGGGGGATGGGAATAACGTTGGTGTCGACCGTAATAAGTTGCTCTGACCCCTCGGCCATTCCCGACGCGGTTCTGCTCCCGAGCCCTTCATCGTTAGTAGAGGAAGAGGTCGAGGGCGATGTTCCCTTCCCTTGGGAAGTGTCCCTGGCCTTCTCTTCTAAAGCCAGCTACTTAGATAAATATCTTGATGATTGTGTAGTGAGGATCGCCATGTCAGACGGTGAAGAAGACACATCTACTCCTGGCAGACCGGAGTACCCGGATCTGGATCCGAAGGGGGGGTCCTGGGTCGAAGTTTCCCCTGCCCTCACTAATGAGGGCTATCCTAGATGACCCGAGGGGGCAAGCAGCTAGGTTTCAAATAAGGGATCCGTACATGCTGGTCCGACCGGAAGCTTTTCACACGGTCTTGACTCCTCCCCCGGGCTGCACTGCCGTATATTACAAGTCCATGGAGATGGGTCTTCAGTTTCCCTTGACTTCTTTTGTTAAGGACTTGCTGAACGCATACAATCTAACCATCAGCCAGATTTCTCCGAACTCCTGGGGAGGGATTATTGCTGTTCAGACACTTTGCACAATTCTGAGCGTCCGACCTACCCTGACCCTATGGCGCCACATGGTTAAGTTGGTTGAAATGATGGCGGGTGAAAATGGTCCGGGCTGGTGGTACTTCCAGGCTCGGCAGGGGTATAAAGTGGTGCTCGACCTGCCTACATCACAGAGAGGGTTTAGGAGGGAGTTCGCCTTTGTATATTACGGAGGAGATTGGGGGATCCCCACTGTCCGACCCGAAGTTGAGCCAAATTTTGATCTCAACTTCAGGGTGCCAGAATTATCAGAGGAAGAGGCGGTGGCGGCTTGCTATATGCAGACTGAGGCAAAAATATACTAAGGGGGAGAGGTGTATGTGGCTTGCAACTGGTTCCCGAGCTGCCGTTTATTTAAGAACGAGCACCTTTTGTCCGCCGTGGGATCGAGTCGGACTTTTCCCAAGGGTAATTGGCCGAGGGGGTTGTATGCTTGTGTTTTTGTGATTGTGTTTGGATGTGCTAACACTTATTTATTTGGTGCAGCTTCCTCTTTGGCGTATCTGCTCGAGTCGGATCAAGAGATGACCGACAAGCTCAACAACGCGGCGATGAGGCGGCTCGGCTAAGGGTCGAGCTGAAGGAGAAGAAACTTGGTATCCCTTCCGCCCCTAAGGTAGATTTCTTGCTCTTTTGACGACTTTTCTCGCCCTTTGCATGCCCGACTGACTCTCCTATTTGTCTTTCAGGATCCTTCGAAGCCCAGGGCTTCAAAGAAGCGGATGGAGCGGGCGGCCGAGAAGGTTGCCATGACTGAGAAAGCGGTGGCCAAAGCCCAGGCCGAGCGGGAGAAGAGGGCAAAATCCGTGGAGGTGAATAGTCCACGGGCCGAAGAGCATGCTGATGAGTCTGGAGGGGCCATCTCTCTTCATTCGGCCGATTTCCAACCGGTTGAGAGCCCCCCAGAGTATACTGTCTCTACTCCCCGTCGCACGCCGACTGACGACCCTGAGCATATCAGTCTTGCCCTGGCGAAGCCTTTTTCGGAGCTGGACAACTACGACTTGGATACCCGTTAGACCAACGCGGTAGACTACCTGTTCAGTCCCGCTGACCAGGATCATATTAATGCTACCATTGGGGGTCGGGAGACCGACGACTTATTTCCCTGTTGGGTCGAGGTAATCCCCAATCTCTCTGTTCGGACTTCGTTTTTAGTTTGTGCTCTTTTCTGAACAGTCTTCGGTTTTAGTATTTTGCTCGACTGGCCAACGTGGCTTAGATACGGGTGCATTTGGTCGAGGAAGTGGCCGACCTGGAGGCGAAGGGCAAGAAGCACTTCGACGAGGTTCATGCGGCCAAGGAGGGCCAAAGGAGTGCTGAGGCGAACTTAGCCAACGCCGAGCGCTGCATTAAGCGTGATCAGGAAGATTTCCAGGGCGAGCACGATAAATGGGCGATCGAAAATGCCGACCTGATCAAGGCCAAAGAGGATGCGTTGTTGGCTAAGTTAGCGGCGGAAGCTGAGGCGTCCGAGGCCCAAACGAAGATCGCTGAGCTGTTGGTCCGCATTACTTAGCTGGAGAAGCAGGTTCGTACTGAAGAAGAATGGTTCAAGTCTTGGAAGGCCTCCAAGGCTTGCGAGACTTTTGCCAACGAGATTGGTGCCGAGGCCCAGAAGATGGGGGAGGATGACACACTTAAGCGGATGAAGAAGGCCCTAGCTGGCTCTCATCCGGACCTCTCCCGGGATTCGGTGGTGTCGAGTTACCAGGCGCTGGCCAAGGCTGAGGATGCTGCCCTCTTGGCCGAGCTGAACATTGCTCTGTCTGAGGACGAGTCGGATGACGCCGAGGACGCCGAAGAGGTCGTGCCTACCGACGCTGTTAGGTCCCAGGAGCTCACGGGTAGCACCAGCGACCAGACCGACCCTCCAGCAGCTTAGATTGATGACTTCCCTTTCAGGTTGTTTTGTATTAGTTGGCCTTGGTTGTACCAGGCCTTAGCTTGTAATTCAATGTTTTGATATGAATGAACATGGTCTTGTTCCATTTTATCCGAGTACCTCTAAGTTTGTCAATTGCAATTACTTTCATTTCTGCCAAGTACATTTCTCTCCGGACTGGTTAAGTCGTGCTTTGATTTAGCTTGAACAAAATGTCTTTTCGGACTGGTTAAGTCAATACTTTGATTTTGAGTTAGTGGGATTAAATTCGACCGGTGAAATTAAATTTGACTGGTTAAGTCTTTATATATTGAACAGGATTGGAATTGAAGTTGACTGGTTAAGTCTTCAAATATATATCCGACCTGAAATGGTCTGAGTAATTACACGCCACATACTTTTGGCCAGTTTGCATCTTACATTATATATTATATGCCCCTATTGGAATTGACGAACTTTAGACATAGAATTTCTTGAGGTTGTCCACATTCCATGGCTGAGCAAGTGGAATGCCTTCAGGGTTTTCCAGTTGGAATGTGCCAGGCTTGATTACCTTGGTAACTTTGTAAGGACCATCTCAGTTAGCCCCCAACTTGCCTTTGAGGTGCGATAGCCCTGTTGCTTCGACTTTCCTTACCACCCAATCTCCGAGCTGGATGGGCCTCGTTTTAATTCGACGGTTGAATTGCCGAGTCACTCTCTGTTTGTAGCGGATCGATCATAGTAAGTGATAAGAGGTTTTTAGTGTGTCGTTCAGGCACTAAGAACCGCTTCCCAAACAATATTTATAATCCTAACAAGCAACTACTAAGGAAATAGTAAGGGCAAGTTAAGGGTCGATCCACAGGGAAAATGGGATTGATTAGAGTCTATCAGTCTAGACTACCTAATTGAAAGGTATTTGGGGTTTGAAATATGTTTGGTAACAATTAAGACTATCTATCAGCTAGAACAAGCAAAATCACGAGTTTAAATATCAAATAAAGACACTAGAGTTAAGGTTACTAGTATGAATAAGAACGGATGATGATTGTTAATGCGATTGGAAGCAACAAGACGATTATGCAAGGTTTAGTTTCCTCTAAATTACTTGAGTCCTCTCTCGAATGGTCCTCAAGAGTAATCACTTAATCATCAACTAAATCCTCTCTCGAATGGTCTTTAGTTAATTGATTAAGAGATTCGATAAGTTTGGAAAACCCCTAATGAAGGATCCCCTTAATTTCCATCCAATATCTTGGTAAGAAATTAAGTTGATTCTTGGGGATGATAAAAGAGTTCAAAATCCGGTTTAAGAACGTTTGAAATCAAAATACCAAAGTATAGTGTGATCAATATCTATCCTAAGGTCTCAAAACACCAAGATCAATGCATAATTTTCTCTAATAATCACAATCACATCAACATCATATTTAAACCCTAATTCATACTTTCACCCTAACCCTAGATTATGAAACTACTCACTAATCATGGAGTTAAAGCAATTAAACAATGAATCTATGACTAATCTAAAGTTAAACATGATTAAGAAATTATTAAACTAATAGAAATCGCAATTATTAAACTAAGAGAATGAAGATCTTAAATAATATGAGAACATAAACAAACACCAAGAGAATGAAATAAAAACTAAAACTTTGAATTGAATTGAATAAAAAGTACCTTGAATGTAAATCGAATCACAAACTATGATCTCTAATCTCAATTACCAATGAAAACTCAATGTTTTCTCTCTAATACAAAACCCTAAAAAGTTGTGTGAAAGATAGAATAAAGCGTAAGTCCCAACTCCTCTGAAAAGAGGGTTTAATGATCGATTGTTTTTTTCCGGATCGTGAGGTGCGGGCGCACCAAAAGGAGGTGCGGGCGCACCTTGCTCAGGTGCGGGCGCACCAGACTTCAGGTGCGGGCGCACCTGAGTCTTCTGCCTCAGGGTGGAACTCTCTTCGTCAAAGGTGCGGGCGCACCAGATGAAGGTGCGGGGCACCAGATGAAGGTGCGGGCGCACCATGAAGTGCGGCGCACCAGATGAAGGTGCGGGCGCACCAATGTAGTCTGTTTTGTGCTCCAGAATTGGTCGATGGTGCGGGCGCACCAGTGGCTTGTGCGGGCGCACCATCGTGTGCGGGGCATACCAAGCGCACCTCAGGCTACCTTTCAGCCTCTAGCTCGATCCCTTATGCCATGTCTCGCATTTCTCGACCCCGAAGAGGGCAATACCTGCAATAGAAACACGAACAAACATGGTGAAAGCATATGTGCTAGAAATTCGATCGAAATAGATCGAAAATCTAGCAAAATGTCACTATGACCAAGTATGATCACGTGAATGAAATAGAAGGGAAAAGTGAGGAGAAAGAAGGAAGAAAAGGAGGAAAAGGGAGCTAAAACAAGCCAAAGAAGGTCATAAAGTGCGTTAGAAACGCACTTATCAAACTCCCCCAAGCTTAGCGTTTTGCTTGTCCTCAAGTAAACCAAGAATGAGAGTGAAGGAGAGAAAAAGAAAAAGAGAATAAAAAGAAAAGGGAAACATGCAACAACCTAACCTATATGCTCTAAATGCAAGGTTACAAACATGACATGCAAGCTAAATGAGTTCATATCAAGATTTAGGAGACCAACCAAACACAAGAGGGAAGATGATTAGGAAGCACAAGAGTGACTCTAAGGTCTCAATCCACCGATCAACCGAGTCTTTTTGAAAGAAAGCTTTCCAAGAATGATTTCTCACTCTTCTCCACTTCCAAGACCCAAGTTTGACTCCTCCCTAGGGATGCTCAACCATAATTGCTCGCCTCTACCATGTTTTGATGACCCTCATCATGACTTGCACAAAATCTCACCCGCCACTACTAAATAGATCAAGTCCAATCTAGAAGTCAAAAGGGGCTTTGTTAAGGTTGTAACGGGGCTAGGTTAGGGGTGTGGATCATATTCTAGGAATGTGGTGCAAAAAGGGTAAGTGGAGTACAAACTAGGGGTAAATACTCCCCCAAGCTAGTCCTAACACTATTCTCAATTAAAGAACTCTCACACATATCCTTGAATTTCACTTGTTTCTTTTTCACTTTGTGAACTTTTTCCTTTTTCTCATCAATTTGATCTTTCTTTCTTTTCATTTTCAATAATAAACCAAATCAAACAATAAGAACTTTCTTTCTTTTTTTTCTTTGTCTTTCTTTTTCACAAAATTTTTCAACTTTTACCATCATACAAGCACATTAACTCTCTTTCAACCAAGACTTAATATCAAAACCACTTAACTCAACAAAAACTACACATGTACTCCACTTTGGGGAAAGTTTGGCCATGACTCATTATGTGGGTTAAGCAAAAATAGGATAGAAAGGCTCAGATGGGTTGAGAAGCGAATATTATGCGGGTATTCAAGCTTTTGGCTCTGTAGCTCCTATTACTAGCAAAAGAAACGCCCTAAATCATTCTCCTAGAGGCTCGTCTTATGTAATCTTGGGGAGCTAAAATGCAAGTCACAAGTTAGGCGATCAATGGTGAGGGTTGTGAGTGAGTCTTACGAGGTTCTTGGCCCTCCTTCGGGATTCATCGCACAAGGGGCAAGGCAATCCATTCATCCAACTCGCCTAATTTCAAAGAGACTCTACCAAAAGTTATTGGTTTCAAAAGACGCCTAAAGTCACAACAGGGCTTCCAAAATCATCAAGTCTAATATAAGGAAGGTCTTCCAATCAAGTCATGAACTCTTTAGCCACAAATCATGCATGCAACCAAGCTATCCTAAATGCAGAATTTTTTTTTTTTTTTTTTTTTTTTTTTTATAAAAAATAGCAAGGCAAAAGAATATGACAAAAAGAAACTACCAAAGCACAGCTGTACAGGTGAAGAGAAGTCAGCAGGGGTGGAGGATGTCAATACCACAACAGAAACAATCACCAATAACAACCGAAAACCAATGAGACCCCTAACTTCTAACCGTCTACGACCCCGAAACTCCCTAAGATATAGACATACAAGCAAGTCCCCCAAGCTTAAGCAAAACTCCGCGCTCGGAGTTGCAAAAGGAGGGAGAGGGAGGGGGGTTAGGAAAAGCTCCTAATAGTTCCCACCATCCCCCCATCGGGAGGGGGGTAAGGGGGAAATACCCACCAGAGGACCCATCATAGTAGGATGGGTAGTGGGGGTAAGGACGGAATGAAGGCTCCTCAAATGGCCCTTCTCGAGGGTCGAAAGAAGGGGGTAGTGGGGATGGTTAGGGAAGGGAGGCTCATGTCCGGAGTGGACATTGGCGAGGTGAGTGCGCCAAGCCACCCTAGACACATGGTCCAGGTCGGTGCGGATACCGGCAAGAGTAGCCGTAACCGCATGGTGATTGGCCTCCTGAGAGGCCTGCATCTGTGCTAAGGCTGCCATGACAGAGCCCATGTCGAAGGATTGAGAGGAAGAAGCTTCGGCCACCTCACTCTCAGGAATGCGGTGGTCGGGCCTCGGACCTCTCGGAACGCGGGGATCGATCTCCATAGGCATGGGCTCGGGGATAGCCCGTGGGATGTCATGGGCAGGGGGAACCCGCCAACGGTTTTCGACGTTAGCTGGGAGGTCCCAAACGAAGTCGGGCCCTATATGACAGTAAGGTCGCCCCCCACAAGCCAGATGCAGTTTTCCTTTTTATAATTGCGCAGAAATTTCATCTGCTGCAAGCTGGCACCATCCAATCTGTTGGACTGGCCAACAGTAGGCATGCTGGCTTCCAAGCGAGCCAAGTCATCGGTCAAGTCAAGGTAAGATGCTAGCCGGGTGACCATGCCACCACAAAGAATCTCCCCAGTCACCGTTGTACCCCCCGAATTTCCTGCAGTCGGTTGAGGAGGAGAGCAGCAAAGTTAATGCGGGCTCTATGGTGAGCCCCGTCAGTGGCCAACCAGAGAACCAGCAGCTCGTCCTTCCGCAACTGCCCGACTTCCTGTTTAGGAAAGATGGTGTAAACCAACATCCTATGGAAGTATCGGAGAGCAAGGTGGATGATCTCCGACGCTTTGGACGAGTTCGTTCGAAACGAAGTCGTACCGTTGGTGATCTTTGCCCACCACTCTTGCTCATTGTATCCCTGCCAGATGCCCAAAGGGGCATCGCAGGGGGCTCGAGGGTCCATCCCAAACGCCTCACAGAATTCGTCAAAAGACAGTGCTCTAGCTTGATTAAACATGCGAAATTGAATAGTTAGAGCACCTGTCACATTACTTACGTTCAACGTACTCAAGAACTCGAGAGTGAGTTGATCGTAAGTAGGTTCATGAATATCGAGGAAGTCCGATAACCCGACATTATGCCATCTCCCTTATCATCGACTCGATGTTAAGGTAGTTGCAGGTAGTGTGGTCATAGAACTTAGTGGGACGAAACGTGCGCTCAGAAAGTTGTTGGAAAATTTGTTTATGAGCGGCGTTTGGAAACTTTAGAGCATAAAGGGGAGGGGGATGCGAGCTAGACGAAGGTCCTTGTGAAGAAGACCCCGTCTTTGCTCGCTTAGACCTGGATGAGCCTTCACCACCACTTCTTCCCATGGTGAAAAAAATATTTGTTTGGCAAAAAGGGAAGGAGAAGTGATGATCTGCTGCAAAGACACAACCACAAAGCGGACTCTCTACACAAAGAAACACGCAAAAGAAAAAAAAACAAAAACACACAAAAAGAAAAATCAAACCACACAAAAGGGAAAACACACAAAAAAAAAGAAAAATAAAAACTAAGCCTAAGATCTACCAGCTAGCCATCCACAATTAGTAGCAACAAAGTTGCTAGCAATCAAGAGTTTCACCACTCAAAGAGACTTTCAAGCCAATTTCGCCAAACCAACCACAATTATGCACATAAAGCAACAACACCTCACAATTTCAGCAATGTAGTTCTCACAAAGTAAGAATATTATGAATTTATCACAAACCACAAAATTGCATAGGTTCACCACATCACCAAACACAAAAATGACAAAAGTTCATGAACAATCAAAAGAAATTAGGAAAAACAAGCATGCAATCTAAAAGAAAACACACTAGAAGTCCAATTTAGTAGATTATTGATGAAAAAGCAAAGATTAGAAGGGAGTTACCAACATGGAGATGAAAATCCCCAATTTTGAAACCCTAGAAATCGAATCCTTGCAAAACCCCCAATTTTTGTGCTTTGAATGTTGTAGAGAAGATGGTGATGAAGATTTTGGTGAGATTTGCCCTTGAAAGTCGCCGGAAAAGGGTGTAAAGTCGCCGGATCTAGAGAGGAGGAAGAGAGAGAAAGTGAGTGAGTGTGAGAGAGAGTTTGAAAATATGAGGAAAAGAGGAGAGAGAGGCCCGAAAATAATGTGCCCAGCCGGTTGGTGCGGGCGCACCTCTCCCTGGTGCGGGCGCACCAACCGAAATTTTTTTCAAAAATACGATTGGTGCGGGCGCACCAACAGGAGGTGCGGGCGCACCTCTCCCTTCTGTTTTTTCCCAAAAAAATTTCGTAGGCTTTGGTGCGGGCGCACCACGTCGAGGTGCGGGCGCACCAAAGTCTACTGTTTTTTTCAAACTCAGTCGACAGAAGTGGTGCGGGCGCACCTTGTGTTGGTGCGGGCGCACCTGTTTTTTTTTCGAAAATTTTTTTTTAAGAAGGTGCGGGCGCACATGGACTAGGTGCGGGCGCACCAAAGTCTTCTGTTTTTTCTGAAAATCGTGTGCAAAATTTGGTGCGGGCGCACCTTGTCTAGGTGCGGGCGCACCAAAGTTTTTTTCCGAAAATTTTTCTCATGTGCGGGCGCACATTGAACAGGTGCGGGAGCACCTAACCCGTCTGATTTGTACATATTTCGTCTCCAAAACACTCAATTCACTCAACTTCTCATAAAAATTCAGATGTTCCAATGTACCTCTCATGGCTGACTGATAAATCAAAAGCGTAACTAACAAAGGAAAAATAAAAGAAATGAAAGAGAGGAAAGAAGAGAAACGGGTTGCCTCCCGTGTAGCGCTTGTTTTAAGTCATTAGCTTGACTAAAAAGGATACATCCATCATGAGAGTCGCTCAGGTGAGCGAAGAATCAAGCAACCAATGGAGCCAACAGCATGCGAATCATGGTAGACTTTAATCTTGACCGTTCACCCAGAATGGACCGTTCTCACCCATAACCTCATAAGCCCCATAAGGAGTAGTCTTCAACACGGAGAAGGGACCCGACCACTTTGACTTTAACTTTCCGGGGAAAAGCTTTAGTCTTGAGTTGAACAACAAGACTTTGTCCCCAACCCGGAAATCTCGTTGTTGAATCCGGTTGTCGTGCCATTTCTTCGTTTGCTCTTTGTATAGTCTAGAACTCTCATAAGCGTCAAAACGAAATTCCTCCAGTTCTACTAGCCTTTCTTTTCGAGCTTCTCCCGCCAAGTGTAGATCCATGTTGAGCTCCTTAACTGCCCACCAAGCCTTGTGCTCAAGCTCAACCGGCAAATGACATGCCTTGCCATACACAAGGCGATAGGGAGTGGTGCCTATGGGCGTCTTGAAAGCCGTGCGAAGAGCCCAAAGAGCGTCATCAAGTTTCAAAGACCAATCCTTTCGTGTCCTATTGACCACACGCTCAAGAACATTTTTAACCTCTCGATTCGAAACCTCAACTTGGCCTTGTGTTTGGGGGTGATAAGGAAGACCTACTTTGTGATTCACCCCGTATTTCTTCAATAATGCTTCTAATTGCTTTTTGGCGAAGTGTGAACCACCATCACTGATCAATACACGGGGCACCCCAAATCGAGGGAAGATGATCTTCTTCAGAAGCTTGGTGACTACCTTATGGTCATTGGTGGGAGAGGCAATGGCTTCCACCCATTTGGTCACGTAGTCGACCGCAACAAGAATATATACATTCCCACAGGAAGGAACGAATGGGCCCATAAAATCGACCCCCAGACATCAAACGGCTCAACCTCAAGAATGTTCTGTTGAGGCATCTCGTGTCGCTTTGTGATGCCACCACTCCGTTGACATCTATCACAAGCCACCACAAATGTTCGGGCATCCTTATGCAATGTTGGCCAGAACATACCACATTGGAGCACCTTAGCAACAGTTTTGCTTGCTCCACCATGTCCTCCACATGCCAAAGTATGGCAATGATGCAAAACCGAGGCCATCTCATGATTAGGAACACACCTCCTAAACACGCCATCAGCACACTTCTTAAAAAGGAGCGGGTCATCCCAGTAGAACCTCGAAACTTCTTTAAAGAACCGCTTCCTTTGTTGGGAAGTAAAACCATGAGGTTCAATCCCACAAGCCAGATAATTTGCATAATCAGCGAACCATGGAACCTCATTGTTCAGAATGGCGAACAAGGCTTCTTCTCTCAAATCGTCCTCGATAGGAATCTCCTCCAGATTGTCAGGAGGGAGGCGTGAAAGATGGTCAGCTACCACATTCTCCGTCCCCTTCTTCTCTTTCATCTCAAAATCAAACTCCTGAAGAAGCAACACCCACCTAATGAGCCTAGGCTTAGCATCCTTCTTACTCATCAAATACCGGACCGCAGAATGATCCGTATACACCACCGCTTATTACATGTCAAGTAGGAACGGAACTTGTCAAAAGCAAATACCACGGCCAACATTTCCTTTTCCGTAGTTGCATAGTTCCGTTGAGCATCATCCAGAGTCCTACTTGCATAGGCTATCACATGTAGCCTCCCTTCCTTGCGTTGCCCAAGAACAACTCCCACTGAAAAGTCACTAGCATCGCACATTAGTTCAAAAGGCAAGCTCCAATCCGGAGCTTGCACAATGGGGGCAGAAGTAAGGGCTTTCTTAAGAGTTTCAAAAGCCTTAGTACAAGACTCATCAAACGCAAAATCAACATCTTTCTGAAGTAGATTCGTCAATGGTTTGGCTATTTGAGAGAAATCCTTGATGAAACGTCGGTAAAAACCAGCATGTCCAAGGAAAGCGCGAACTCCCGTCACCGAGTTCGGTGGCGGAAGCTTCTCAATAACCGAAACCTTTGCCGGATCTACTTCAATACCCTTTTTCGACACTTTATGCCCAAGTACAATGCCTTCCTCGACCATAAAGTGACACTTTTCCCAATTCAGTACAAGGTTCGTCTCTTGACACCTTTTTAACACAAATTCAAGATTAATCAGACATGTGTCAAAAGACGAACCACACACACTAAAGTCGTCCATGAAGACTTCAATGGAATCTTCTAGCATATCAGAGAAGATTGCTGTCATACACCTCTGAAAAGTAGATGGGGCATTACACAAACCAAAGGGCATCCTTCGATATGCAAATGTCCCATACGGACAAGTAAAGGTGGTTTTCTCTTGGTCATCCGGATGAATGGGGATTTGAAAGAATCCGGAATAACCATCAAAAAAACAGAAGTGTGAATGACGAGCAAGCCTCTCCAACATTTGGTCAATGAAGGGAAGGGGGAAATGATCTTTCCGGGTGGATTTGTTCAGTTTCCTGTAATCAATACAGACTCTCCACCCAGTGACAGTCCTAGTTGAGATTGTTTCTCCTTTCTCATTCTCAACTATAGTCATGCCTCCTTTTTTTGGAACCACGTGAATCGGGCTCACCCACTTGCTATCTGAGATAGCATAAATGATTCCCGCGTCACGTAGTTTCAAGATCTCCTTTTTAACAACCTCTTTGAGGTTGGGATTGAGCCTTCTCTGATGCTCGATGGAGGAGGCATTACTATCGATGAGATGGATACGATGCATAGCAAGAGAAGGGCTTATCTCCTTAAGGTCATCAATCGAATACCCAATGACATCTTTATATTTTTGCAAAATTCCAATCAGTTTTGATCATTGTTGTTAAAATCCTGATCCGAATCTTACGATTCTACGATTTTACGATCCTGGAGGACCTCACCGATCCCGATCCTACGTAGGATCTTAATTTTGTAGGATCTTTCGATCCTGCTCAACCACAAAAAATCACATGGTGGGATCTTAACACGATTCTACGATCCTACGACTCTACGATCCGATCCTACCCTATAAAAATCATAAAGTAATTTCACATATTATATTTCTCCTATTAGATTTTGATCGCATGTTACTTCAATCTTATTGTATTGAAAAACTATCATCATTTGCTAACTAAGAAAATCATTATTAATATGTGTAAATTTTTAACATGAGGTTCTCACCATATTTTAGTATAATTATCTCTATTTCACCGAATTATAGGATCTTACGATCCTACGATCCGATCCCATCGATTCGATTCCACCAACCCCTACGATCCAAAGTAGGATCCCGATCCTGATAACATTGGTTTTGATATAGAAATGTCATCAAGACTCGAATTGACAATAACAGCATAAGTACATGCATCATCAAGAAAAACATATCTAAGAGAGGAGGGAAGGGGTTTGAACTCTACCTTGGGAGGAGGCTTAGAACACTCCTCTTTTCAGTGGATGATGCAGCTAGAACCTCAAACGCCTCATCTTGCGTGTTCCTCTTCCATGTCCAAGTTAAGGGTGTCGGTAAGTGCAGCATACAAATCGCTCCCAGAATCATCCACACTCATGGTGTCCTCCACCTCATCTTCCACTAGGCTTACCCGGCAAATTTTCTCCATCATAGGCTCTTCAGTGTCTTAGAGAACTCAAACACCACCCGCTCATTAGCTACCTCAACCGTGATTGTGTCGTTTTTGCAGTTTATCACGGCACCCAAAGTCTTAGAGCTTCTCTTCCCAGAATAAGAGGAGTCTCAGGATCTTCCTCCATATCCATCACCACAAAGTCGCATGGTACAAACACATGCCCAACTTGAATCGGTATATCCTCCAACTCACCACAAGGGACTCTCACAGTGCGGTCCGCCAATTGAATCGTTTTGCGCGTAGGATGAAGAGGAAATTTCAGGTGCTTTGCAATAGAAAGGGGCATCAAATTGACACTGCTCCCAGATCGGCCAGTGCACCCTTAG
Organism: Beta vulgaris subsp. vulgaris; assembly: GCF_026745355.1. Taxonomy (NCBI): domain Eukaryota; kingdom Viridiplantae; phylum Streptophyta; class Magnoliopsida; order Caryophyllales; family Amaranthaceae; genus Beta; species Beta vulgaris. The sequence continues at coordinate 16,427,433 of NC_079208.1, forward strand.
GTTTAAGTCACCTATCTTCACTGGCAAGGTGAAACTCCCGGGATCTCTTTGCTTCTTGGGCATAGTTCGTTGCACAAGAGCACTCACTTGGTAAGGTAGGGAGATAAGCTCATCTTCAAGTTTTCGCTTATTGGAGAGGATCTCTTTCAAGAATTTAGCATAAGCTGGCATTTGAGACATAGCCTCAAGGAATGGAATGTTGATTTGCAGGCTCTTCATCACATTCAGAAATTTAGTGAACTTGTCACTCAACTTTCTCTCTACCAACCTTGAGGATAGGGAACCGGAGGCACATAGGATTTGGTTGGTGGAGGTGATGGCAATGTGTTTTTGTCACCAACTTGAACATGTGACTCATCTTTCTCCTCAACGTCCTCTTTCTCAGTTTCCTCAGCTCCACCCTCCTTCTCAACAACCTCAGCTTCTCCATCCTGCTCTAACTCCCCATTCGGCATCTTAGGACCCGCATAACTTGTTCCCGACCTCAAATGAATGGCTTTGGCTTGATGGAGGTTGGGGTTAGGAATGGGTTGGCCTGGAAGTTGATTTGTGGGGGTGGAGGGATTCTTCTCAGCTACTTGGGCAATTTGGGTTTCAAGCATTTTGTTGTGGGCTTGTAGCTCTTGAAACCTTTGCTCATGGTTTTGGAGAATTTGGTTCATGGATTGGAGTTGTTGGAGAATTTGGAGAGAGGTGGATCGGAAGATGGTGTAGGTTCGGGATTTTGTTTGGGGAAAGGAAGGTTGGAGGGAGGTTTTGGGTTGTTGGTCCTTTGATGTGGAGCTTGGTATGTGTTGGACCCTTGTGAGGAGGAACCACCTTGGTTATAGTTTTGGTTTTGGTTATACCCTTGCGCAAACCCTTGGTTGTGAGCTTGGTTGTACCCTTGTTGAGGTTGATTCCATCCTTGTTGAGGTTGGTTGAATCCTTGGGTGTAGTTTTGTTGAGGTTGTCTCCAACCTCCTTGTTGATTGTTCCTATACCCTTGATTTCCCTGATATCCATCTCCTCTTGAATTATTGCCGCCACATGCTCCGAATGGGTACCTCCACAATAAGAAGTATCATGGTTAGTACCACCACAAATATCACAAGAAAAAGAGTTTACCTGTGAAGGAGTAGACGATGCAAGATTGATCTTGGAGAGCTTCTTACGAGTTGGTCCATCTTAGCTTGAATTTGATCCATGGGGTCAATTTCAAACTTTCCGCTCTTCTTAGGTTGAGCACCTCTTCGTCTTCCACCCCATGAGTAGTTCTTGATCACCTCCTCAATTGTGGACTCAAGTTGTTCTTGCGGGATCTTAGATAGTTGACCTCCCGCTCCAGCATCAAGATTGGCCCGTGAAATCGGATCAAGACCATCATAGAAGAATCGCATGAGTAGATTCTTGTTGAACTCATGGTGTGGGCATGAACGGATCATCTCCTTGAACCGCTCCCAAGCTTCGGCAAGTGTCTCATCGTTCTCTTGCTCAAATGAGGAGATCTTCCTCCTTATGTCCGCAGTCTTCCACTCCGGGAAGTATTTCTTCAAGAATGCCATCGTGACTTCTTCCCATGTAGTGAGGGAATTAGCAGGCAAGCTCTTGAGCCATGACTTTGCTTTTCCGGTAAGAGAGGACCGGAACAGGTGCATCTTGATGTAGTCAGGAGAGACATCATTAGTGTTATCATGGCACAGATCTCAAGAAACCTGTCGAGATGGTCTAGAGGATCTTCATCTGACCCCCCACAAAACTGCTCTGCTTTCACCATCCGAGTATACTGAGGGTGAATGCTGAAATTTGTAGTGGTGGTAGGGAGTCGAATTCCACCTTGAAGAACATAGGAACCCGGATTTCCGAAATCCCTAAACAGTTGTGGATTTTCTTCACCCATTTCTGATTCAACTTCACTTGATGTACTTGAGATTGGTGAAGAAGGCTCGGAACCCAAAGTCAGATTTCCCAAATTCTTCCGAAGCTTTCGCAACGTACGGTCGATTTCAAGATCTAGAGGCAATGTGGGTGAACCGTGAGTTCTTCTTCTCATGTAACACAACAAAGCTAAGCAGAGGATTAGCAAATAACAACCACAGTTAAAAAGAAAATAAAAAAGAAAATCAACTAAGCAAACTAAACTAAAATATACTTCAATCAATAGCACAGATTCCCCGGCAACGGCGCCATTTTGATAAGAGGTTTTTAGTGTGTCGTTAAGGCACTAAGAACCGCTTTCCAAACAATATTTATAATCTAACAAGCAACTACTAAGAGAATAGTAAGGGCAAGTCAAGGGTCGATCCACAGGGAAAATGGGATTGATTAGAGTCTATCAGTCTAGACTACCTAATTGAAAGGTATTTGGGGTTTGAAAGATGTTTGGTAACAATTAAGACTATCTAACACTAGAACAAGCAAATATCACGAGTTTAAATATCAAATAAAAGACACTAGAGTTAAGGTTACTAGTATGAATAAGAACGGATGATGATTGTTAATGCGATTTGAAGCAACAAAGACGATTATGCAAGGTTTAGTTTCCTCTAAATTACTTGAGTCCTCTCTCGAATGGTCCTCAAGAGTAATCACTTAATCAATCAACTAAATCCTCTCTCGAATGGTCTTTAGTTAATTGATTAAGAGATTCGATAAGTTTGGAAAACCCCTAATGAAGGATCCCCTTAATTTCCATCCAATATCTTGGTATGAAATTAAGTTGATTCTTGGGGATGATAAAAGAGTTCAAAATCCGTTTAAGAACGTTTGAAATCAAAATACCAAAGTATAATGTGATCAATATCTATCCTAAGGTCTCAAAACACCAAGATCAATGCATAATTTCTCTAAAACACAATCACATCAACATCATATTTAAAACCCTAATTCATACTTTCACCCTAACCCTAGATATGAAACTACTCACTAATCATGGAGTTAAAGCAATTAAACAATGAATCTATGACTAATCTAAGGTTAAACATGATTAAGAAATATTAAACTAATAGAAATCGCAATTATTAAACTAAGAGAATGAAGATCTTAAATAAATGAAGAACATAAACAAACACCAAGAGAATGAAATAAAAACTAAACTTTGAATTGAATTGAATAAAAAGTACCTTGAATGTAAATCGAATCACAAACTATGATCTCTAATCTCAATTACCAATGAAAACTCAATGTTTTCTCTCTAATACAAAACCCTAAAAGTTGTGTGAAAGATAGAATAAAGCGTAAGTCCCAACTCCTCTCGAAAAGAGGGTTTAATGATCGATTGTTTTTTTCCGGATCGTGAGGTGCGGGCGCACCAAAAGGAGGTCGGGCGCACCTGCTCAGGTGCGGGCGACACCAGACTCAGGTGCGGGCGCACCTGAGTCTTCTGCCTCAGGGTGGAACTCTCTTCGTCAAATGGTGCGGGCGCACCAGATGAAGGTGCGGGCGCACCAGATGAAGGTGCGGGCGCACCTGATGTAAGGTGCGGGCGCACCTGATGTATATGCGGCGCACCAATGTAGTCTGTTTTGTGCTCCAGAATTGGTCGATGGTGCGGGCCACCAGTGGCTTGTGCGGGCGCACCATCGTGTGCGGGGCATACCAAGCGCACCTCAGGCTACCTTTAGCCTCTAGCTCGATCCCTTATGCCATGTCTCGCATTTCTCGACCCCGAAGAGGGCAATACCTGCAATAGAAACACGAACAAACATGGTGAAAGCATATGTGCTAGAAATTCGATCGAAATAGATCGAAAATCTAGCAAAATGTCACTATGACCAAGTACGATCACGTGAATGAAATAGAAGGGAAAAGTGAGGAGAAAGAAGGAAGAAAAGGAGGAAAAGGGAGCTAAAACAAGCCAAAAGAAGGTCATAAAGTGCGTTAGAGACGCACTTATCAGTAAGACATTGCCCCTTGTTTCTGGTAATAGATCGAGGTTGACATGCTTTTCTTCTTCATTTTTCTCGAAGTCATAGAAAGTTATCCGAGGTGATGGGATGCCCACTTCTACTGGCAGAACTGCCTCACTACCATATACTAGACCGAACGGGGAGTACCCAGTTGCTTCCTTAGTAGTTGTCCTAGCAGACCAGAGAACTCCAGGTAGGTCGTCTACCCAAGCCCCTTTTGCTGCATCTAAGGATTTTTTGATCCCTTTGAGCACTATCTTGTTGGCGGCTTCAGCTTGACCGTTGGTTTGTGGTCGGGACACTGCTGAGAACCTGGTCTGTAGGCCGAAACGAGCACAATATTCCCGAGTTGGCCCGCTGTTGAACTGCCGACCATTATCCGATACTAAGGCTCTGGGCACCCGAAACCTTGTGATTATGTTTTTCCATATGAATGCTTGCACCTGTTTGTCAGTGATGGAGGCAAGTGGCTCGGCTTCTGTCCACTTAGTGAAATAGTCTATCGCCATTATCAGGAACTTGCGCTGACCCGAAGCCGGAGGAAAGGGACCGAGGAGGTCCATGCCCCACTTATCAAACGGCAGAACTGCTTGAATTGAGGTGAGAGGGGTGGCTGGAGCTCTAGGAATATCCGAGTGAATCTGGCAAGAAGGGCACCTTTTCACCAATTCTTGTGCATCTGCCTTGAGAGTTGGCCAGTAGTATCCTGCCCTTAGATCTTTCCCAGCTATAGTTCTTCCACCCTGATGGCTACCACACGCCCCTTGATGTATCTCCCTTAGGATGTAGTTTCCTTCTTCGGGGGTTACACATTTCAGAAGGGGGTGTGTGTATGATTTTTTGTAGAGTTGTTCATCATGCCATAAGAACCAACCTGCTCGGTGTTTGATCCTCTCGGCCTCCTTGACCTCTGCTGGGAGTGTTCCATCTCTTAAATACCCGACCACTTCGTCCATCCAGGTGGACGTCCGATCCAGGGCTAGCTGTTCCTTGGCATTTATGCTGGGTTGGTGAAGTACCTCCCACATGATAGTCCGAGGAGCCGACCCCTCTGCTGAACTGGCCATACGAGCTAGGGCATCGGCTTGCTGGTTTTCCGATCTCGGTATGTGGCTGATGTAGAAATGAGAGAGCTTCTTGACGAATTCCTGGGTTTTGGCCAAGTACATCCTCATGTTGTCTTCCTTGGCCTCTTATTCTCCTGAGACCTGACCCACTATGAGTTGGGAATCCGATCGGGCCTCAACCGCTGTAGCTCCTGCCAAAATGCGGAGCTGAAGTCCCAAGATGAGAGCCTCATACTCTGCTTCATTGTTAGACCCCAGGAGCTCGAACTTGATAGCATATTCCATTTTTTCTCCGACCGGGGGTTTGAGCACTAGTCCTGCTCCACACCCCGACTTGGCGGAGGAACCGTCTACGAACAATTCCCACTCCTCTTTTTGGCCGAACGGGGGCCGAGTTGTGCATTTAGTTATAAAATCAGCCAAGGCTTGGGCTTTTATGGCTCTTTTGGGCTCATACTCCAAACCGAAGTCGGCCAATTGGTCGGCCCAATCTGTCATCCGACTGGAGTGGTTCCTGATTTCAATGACTTTTCGAAGGGGTTGTCCGGTGAGGACTTTGATCTGGTGGGCCTGAAAGTAAGGCATTAGTTTTCGACTAGCCATGACGAGGGCCAAGACCATCTTCTCCACCTCGCTGTATTTTGCTTCTGCTCCTCGAAAGGCGTGGCTAATGAAGTAGACCGGGTGTTGTGCCCCTTCCCTTTCGGCCACCAACACAGCGCTGAGGGCGTATTCTGATACTGCCAAGTAAATAAACAATGTTTCCCCCGGTAAGGGGGACATGAGCTTCAGAAGCGTTGAAAGATGTTGTTTGAGGGAGGTGAAGGCCTGCTTGGCCTCTTCATCCCATGTGAATTCTTTTCTTTTAAGAGCCTTGAAAAAGAACAGGCTCTTGTCAGCCGACCTGGATAAGAATCGTCCGAGTGCAGCTAGACAGCCAGTGAGGCGCTGCACTTCTCTGACATTCCGAGGGGATTTCATTTTGAGCACTGCCTTAATTTTATCAGGTTTGGCTTCAATACCTCTTTCATCAACCAGAAATCCGAGGCACTTACCCCCTTTTACCCCAAAGACGCATTTCTTAGGGTTGAGCATCATGCGATATTTCCTCAATGTGCTCAGCATCTCCCTCAGGTCGGCTGGATGATCAGAGTGGGCTTTGCTTTTGACTATCATGTCGTCAACATACACCTCTATGTTCCGACCCAACTGATCACTAAAAATTTTGTTAACTGTCCGCTGATAGGTGGCCCCAGCATTTTTCAGGCCGAATGGCATCATCTTGTAACAATAAACCCCTTGAGGGGTGGTGAAGGCGGTATGTACTCGGTCGTGCTCTGCCATCGGAATCTGATGATAGCTTGCATTGGCATCCATGAAACTTAAGAGAGCATGGCCAGCCGTAGAGTCGACCAGCCTATCAATTTTGGGTAAAAGGTGGTTATCTTTTGGACAGGCCTTGTTCAGGTATGTGAAATCCACACACATGCGCCAAGCCCCGCTCGGCTTCTTGACCAGTACTACGTTGGCCAGCAATTCCGAGTACTGGCATTCTTCTATGAAACCTGCCTCAAGAAGCTTTTTGACTTCGACCGTCGCGACCTTGCATCTTTCCGGGCCCTGATGCCTTAGCTTTTGCTTGACCGGCTTGTATCTTGCCTTAATGTTAAGCTCATGGCACATAATACTAGGATCAAGGCCGGGCATCTCTGAAGCTTCATAGGCGAACACATCTTGGTACTCTCTGAGCACCTCTATTACCTTTGCTCTTGTTTCATGATCTAGGGCCTTGCCTACCCTAACAGTTCGACCAGGTTCTCCCCCGATCACTACTTCTTCATCTTCCTCAGCTGGCTGAGGTCGCTCGTACTGCTTGGGGTTTTCTGTGATGTACACCCCGAGGTTTTTTGGTGAACCTTCTTCCCTTTTCCTTTTCGTCGAGTCCTTTTGGACGTCGATTTCAGCTCTGTTCTTCAAAATGTTAACATAGCATTCTCTTCCGGCCTGCTGATCACCCTGTATTTTTCCAACCTTCCCTTCATCTGTTTCGAATTGCATGAGGAGTTGGTAGGTGGAGATAGCAGCCTTTGTTTTGTTTAGAGTAGGTTGCCCTATTATTATGTTGTATGACAAGGGGATGTCGACCACTAGGAAGTCGACTGGTAGGCTTCTTCCTTTGCCTTTCTCGCCCATCCGAGTGGGGAGCTTTGTCGATCCGACCGGATGCACAGAGTTTCCCCCGAAGCCTATGAGCGGCTGATCGAGGGGCGTGACATCCTTCTCACTGTACTTCAGCTTTTTCAGGCACTCTAGTGTGATAATGTCGGCCGATGAGCCACTATCGACCAACACACTCTTCACCCTGGAGTTGGCCACCTTGAGTTCGATAACCAGAGGGTCATCGTGGGGTATGACCACCGACCGGCTGGACTCCCCAAAAGTCATTACGGGGCAGTCCGACCGGCTTGGCTTGACTTCTAATACCTGATGCTTGAGGTTTTGGAGGTGGGCTTTTCTGGCTCGGCCGGTTAGGCCTCTCGAGGCGAAGCCACCTGCTATGACTCTGATGAATCCCTCTGTATCTCCACTGTTAGACTGACCGACCTTCTGCTTCCCCTTCTCTTCGTTGGTGTGCTTGAGGTAGCGGTCCAGCTTTCCCTGGTCGGCCATGTTATCCAGTCCTTTCTTCAACTCTCTGCAATCTTGTCTCGCCGATAGGCTGAGGTCCGGATAGATGGAGGATGAGGTAGCATGGACTTGTTTTTGATGTCCAGGTAGATTTCTCTCCGATTGTTGTTGAATCGAGGGTCATTTCCGTGGTCTGTAAATCGGTCCGACCTACTGCCCGTTTTCTGCTGCTTGGGCTGATCCCTATGGCTGCTATCTTCTTTTCTCCTCTTACTTCCCTCTTCCGAGTGACGACAGATGTTCACTGCTTGGATAAATCTTTGGGCCTTCGCCATGGCCTCAGAAAAGGTCTTGACTTCACTTTCAGCTAGTGTCCATCAGAGCCGACCAACCTGCAGTCCGGACATGAGAGCGGCGAACGCCACTACGTCTTGCAGGTCGGACACCTTCAGAGATTCTTCATTAAATATTTTTATTTAGTCGGCTAGACTCTCATTCTTTTCTTGCTTGACCCCCATAAGATGAAGGCTTGTCTTCTTTTGCCTCTTTCCAGCCACGAACTGATGGGTAAACATGTCTTCGAGTACCGCGAAATCAGTGATGATTCCGGCCGGTAACTCTTCAAACCAATTCAGCGCGATCCCCTTCAGCGTGGTGGGGAAGAACCGACACCATGTAGCCTCGCAGCTGGTCTGCATGCTCATTTGGGCCTTGTAAGTGGCCATATGATCTTCCGGGTCGATTAGACCCGCGAATTTCTCAATCAGGGGTGTTTTGACTTTTCTTTGGTTAGGGGTGTCATTGATCTCTCGACTGAACGGGGTCATGAATTTCAAGCTTCCATTGCACAGTTATGGAGGTTTGGATTGGGCCGAGTTGCCTTGCCCTTCTCGCTGAGCTGCTTTTCGATCCAGGAGCTGGCGAGTGTCATACCCCTAATTGAGGCGCTTCTCATTGAGGAAGTGTCGGGCATCCTCTGGCTTGCGACGAGGGTTTCCCCTCGGCGACTTGGAAACGCCAGTTTCTTCTTGTCTCAGGGCGGATTCGCGACGGGCCGACCTCTCTCTAGGTTGTCGGTCATCCTGCCTTGATGGTTCCCTTTGGGACCGAACGGGTTCCTTGGTGGCTGACCTCTGCCGGTTAGGCTGGCCACGAGCAGAGCGGGGGTCATGCTCTTCCCTCTGAGATTGCCTCAGGACATTATCATCCCGTTGCTAGAGGTTGACTTGATTCTGACCTTTTCCCTGCTGAAGGGTGGTCAGCATTTGCATGATGCTTTGTTGTAGGGTCTACTGCAGCTGAGCTGCTATGAGTGCTATATCGGTTCTGAACAGTGGTTGGGGATCAACGTCCTGTATTTCCCGAGAGGGGGATGGTTGATGCTCTTGAGACAATTCCAGGTTAGGATCCAATGTATGAACCGAGGGAGATCGGGTTCGTGCTGACCTCCTATGTTGTGGTGGTGAAGGTTCCCTCTCGGACCTTTGGGGTTGAGTAGACTGTTTATTACGGGCGTTTTTGGATGGTGCCATTGCTGAATAGCACTAGGGTTAAGTCTGCTGAGCAGCAGATGAACTTTGCTGAGTGGTGGCGTAGTAACTTTTTGTACTATCCCCACAGACGGCGCCAAACTGTTTCTGTCTAGAAATTAAGGTTAATGGTCTGTGCTGAGCAAGTCCTCTAGTCTGAGCAGAGCTGATTATCTGTTCACCGGAATCCTGCAAAACACGTAAAACTACCCCGGGGTTGTTCCGGATCGCCCCTCCGACGCTCAAGTCAGTTGATGATTGAGGTAGACAGAGAGTCTAGAGTGAGAAACTCAGGTTAGTTAGGTGAGAATTCAATACCTTTGCATTGATGGGATACGGGGTATTTATAGTGGTGAGAACCCCTCGGAAAAGACTTGTTGGCTGGGACAGCTCACCTAGGGATTGGTGGTGGCACCTTTCCAAGAATGAAATGTGGGCCCCTTGAGTCCCCCAATGTCTGCTAGCCATGCTGTAATAGGTAGGACCCACGGAGCTGATGTGGCGGTGCCAAATGGTGTAGGACTATTGGAGGGATTTAATGGGCCCAAACAATGATGAATAAGCTGTTATGATTGTGCGAAGATTTAAGAACTTCTTTACCAAGAACTATAAAGGGAAGATCACATGGAAGCCTACCAAATTAAATTGTCACAAGTGTGGAAGTCCAGATCACTTTATCAATGAGTGTCCCCAATGGGATACCGAGAAGGGAAAAGGAAAATTCAAGGAAAGTAATAAGTGTTATTTCCCTAGGAACACTACAAGAGGGGGGGTGAATTGTAGGTGTAGAAATAAACGTAACTTTTTGCGGAAATTAAAACTTAAACGAATAAACAAGCTAAAGGAACACAAGGGATTTTTACGAGGAAAAACTTCTTGGGCCCAACAAGAAGAAACAACCTCGACCACTAGGGATTTTAAACTCAACACTTTCACTAATTAGGCCAAACAACTTGTTACAACCTAATTCTAACTCGAGCCACACCTTGAGTTCCTAAACTCAAGTTCCTGAGCCACTGTTCCCTTAACAGCAGTTCCTCTCAACTTCACTCGAAGTTTTCTCACACATACAAGCTTCACTCAAAGCCTCTCTCTTACAGAACTTCACTCAAAGTTCCCTTACCCCAAAAACCAAAATACAATTGATCGAAATAAGCTTAGTGGAATTAGAGTAAGAAGGCAAAGAACAAATGGCTATTATGAGAGAATGAAGGCACTGACACTTAATAAGTTAAACTCACTTAATTACTTAGTCAGACACAATTTGGAACTTATCTAGACTTCTATATTTATAGTGTTAATCATGAAGAACGTGGGATTAAATTAGAGTACATGGTTAATCCATTAACCCATGATGTTCCTTCCCCTAAGGAACACGTTTTACATCATGTCCCATGATCCCATGAACTATAAATGAACGTGGATATTTCAGCCATTACTCCTAATAATAGGAGTTCCTTGAGCTTTATCCGAAAATCAGTTTTATAAAATCTTTTTATCTTTAAAACTGAATTTTAATCTTTAAGAAAATAATACTTTTAAAAAAATCTTTCTAACAACCGGATATTTATTTTCTTATTTTCCGAAAAATAAAATCTTTCTTTAAACAGATTTTCTTTTTAAAACTGATTTTATCATTTGAAATTAGATATAACTAATTTCCTATAATTAGGCATGACTTACTCAATTATTTTTAACCGTTATATGTTCACGCCTAAGTCTAGTTCCTTTTATTAACTAAGTTCCTTTAACATATTGTTTAGTGCCACTTAGTTTGTTCCTTACAAAGGAACAAACTCTCATTCTCAAATAACTGCCACAGTTCCTTACCATTCTTTCTTTGTTCCTTTACATTGGAACTAGAAAATAAAACGCCTAGCTTCTATTCTTCTTGATCCAATGCTTGCTCCAGTATCAACATAGAAACTTCTTTACTTAGCCTTTGAAATCCTCTCTTGACTTCTTCATTGACTTCGTATTCTCCCAGTTCCTTCATTGATACCTTAAACACCATACACTTAAATAATTCATTAGTTCACTACTTAGTTTGTTCCTTTGTTTCTTTGTCATTATCAAAACTAGGGTTCAACAATTTCCCCCTTTTTGATGATGACAACAAAGGTACAAACTAAGGAAAATAACAAATAATATAAGTGAATGAATATAAAAACATAAAGAAGAAAATGAAAAATAAAACACAATTATGTAAGTAACTGAATTTTGATTTTTCATTTACCTTAACCTATTTTTGATTTTTCATTTACCTTATCCATTTTTAATTTTTTTCAATTTTCATTTTTTCAAGTTTATGTACAGTTTGTTCCTTAAATCTTTTCCCCCTTTGTCATCCTCAAAAAGAATAGACTCTGCATGTATTGATGAATTGATTTAACACCTTAAGACCAATATACAAGCACCATTGTGGTTAAGTTAGAAAATCAAAGAGTAAACTTGCTCAAACATCAATCACATAATACTAGCCATTCCAAGGAAGAAATTATGCAAATCATTTAGAAACATAGACATAATAGCAAAAGTCATTGATTATATAGCACTTGTTCCATAACAAAACAAAGAAAGAAAAGAAAAATGATTAAACAAAAGTTGTGTTCCTTGATTTAAGAAACAGGAACAACAAAACAACAAAAAAAAAACTAAGAAAGGGAAGGGGAATGGTGTTCCTCTACAACTTCTTCTTCAACCACATCCTCTAATTTTTTCATCACCACCCCATGATGAGTCCAACCTGTTCCTTCAGCTCCTCCAAGCACGAGCCATAGAGTCCATCTTCTTTTGTGCGCAACCACGTATCACTCAAGTTCTTCATAAGACTTACATGTATCAGTTTTGGCATCCAAAGTCCAATGAAGATGATTATAAAATTTTATCATATGTTGGCAGGAAGCAGACTCATTAACCCAGTTAGATCATCCGGAGTATCCTGTTCCTTACCCTTGGAACTGAGGCAGATGGGGATTTGTGAAGGAACTGGGAGGGTTGATGGAAGGTCATCTGTTCCGGAATGGAAACAGAAGGTGAAGGGTGATAAATGGGAGGAAGAAATGGTGGTGTGGGTGGAAGAGTTGTGGAGGTGGAAGCAAAAGGATTTGGCCTTTTATTTCATCCTTCAACTGCTCAAAACTGAAGGAACAGAGAAGGATGAAGGTGAAATGGAGGGATTTTGTGAAAGGAACAGAGAGTTTGGAGATGGTGGTGAGTAGGTTCCTTGAGAGTGAGGGTCCTGTTCCTCATTATCCGAAAGGACTAAAGGAGAGTCCTCGTTGGAAGGAACAGGAACGTGAGCAATTTCTTACGAGTGCTCTTCTCACTCTCGAGGAACAGAGGGTTTAGGCTTATGGCAATGTGTTTGCGCCTCTTAGGTTTCGGTTCCTCCGGTTAGGAACAGGGTTATCCAAGATTACATCATTATCTTCTTCAAGTCAGTTTAGGCATTTTCTTTTTCCTGAGGAACTGGAAGCCATTCTTCCTTGAATGAGAACACCTTCTTGGACAGACAAGCCAAGTCCATTTAGGGTCTTCTCATTCAAGATGTTCCCTTGTTTGACTCCTATGTGGTCCAACCAGTAAGTCTTACTTCAAAGATGATGAAGTAAAGAAGTTATCAAGGCACCGTACCCAATACACAATTGTTCCAATACAGTGGTTAAATGTTGAATGAAGAGGAAGGGAAATTGATTTGTATGTGGTGGTCAAGCAAAACATGTAACACATATCCAAGAGACCCACTTCATTCCTCTTTTCAGTTCGAGGAATGAGTGCTCTCCAAACCAATTAAACAGTACTTTGTGAAGGGGAGAGAGTAGGTTATGGTTAAGTTTGTTTTGGCCAGCTGTTCCTCCAAAATATTCTAAGATTTTGTCTTGAGGAAAATTCGGAAAGGAGACAGTTCCTTTCCGTTTAAAATACAAATCAGTTCCTTTGCAAGGAACTTCCCATACTTTGCCCAAAGTGGCTTGATTAAACCTTATTTTCTTTCCTCTAACCTCAGTTGTGCAAGTTCCATTAGTATTAACAAATTTGCACAAACTCATCCATAGCTAGAGGAACAAGAGCATTATTAAAGGCGAATTCAAACAAGAATTCCATGCCTTGTTCCTTTAGAATGGAGGTTAATTCTGAAATTCATTTTATTGCCCATTCTAAATCGACGCAAAAACCCAAACATACCTAGATTCACTTCGTTCGACCCTTTCTTGGAAGAGAAGAAACAGTTCCTTTGGAAGGAACAGGTGATTTCTTCTTCTTCCCCCTGAGATTGTTCCGGGGTTTCTTCTTCATCGTCTTCCCCAATTAATTTCTTCTACGCATCTCCTTCTAGGAGATTCTAATTGTGTTCCTCTATGGGGTTTTCTTGAATTATGTCGGTTTCAAGGGTTTTGGTTGGAGATGAAGATATTTCCATTTTTGAAGTGTCGGTTGTTTTTGATGTTGGAAAAGGAGAGTTTCTTGAAGTTTTTGCCATGATTTGTGAAGGTTTGGAGGTTTTTATGGAGTATCAAAGGGTGTGATGAGGTTTCGGTATGGTGAAGATGAAGAGTTTGAGGGAACACGGTTTCTTAGATGAATTAAGAAGGAGAAGTTTTGCATGTAATAGTAATTATGACACGCGGGAAAGAAATAAAGAAAAAAATAACAATAAAAATAAAAAAAGAGAAAACGAAAAGATAATAAGAACCAAGATTTAATTAAAACTGGTTCCCCTTATTTTTGGGATTTTTCGGATTTTTCGGATTTTTATGAATTTTAATTTTTGAAAAAAATAAATGCTAAGGAACTTGTGCTATAGGAACAACTAATGCTACATATCAATGTCCTTCATATCATGCATGTTTCTTGACCTTAGGAACAGTAAGGGGAGTATTATGTGACATTTGTGAGTTGTTTAATTTCTTTGAATTCATGTTTATGTTTTGCAACATTCCAATTTGCAATGGTCTTAGGCAATTAAACACAATTATTTTTAGCACACAAAGTCACTCAAATTGATTCAAACATGGGGGAATGACATAGGAACAATCACTTAATTTTTATTAACCTAACTCAAGCCTTAATTTTTCATATCTATCTCTTTGCAAAGGCTTAGTTAGATATCAGCAATCTGATAATCAGTTTGAAAAACTCAAGTTTAATCAAACCTTTTTCAACATTTTCTCTTAAAAAGTGATGTCTATATGTATATGCTTTACTCTAGAATGATGCACTGGATCTTTAGATATACATAGCACTTGTATTGTCACAATAAATAGGAACACATTCAAAGTTTATTCCATAGTCACTAAGTTGTTGTTTTATCCAAAGCATTTGAGAGCAACATGCAGCAGCGCTACATATTCTGCTTCAGCAGTGGATAAAGCAACTGTGTTTTGTTTCTTGGTACTCCAAGAAACTAAACTATGACCAAGGAATTGTGCCATACCTGAGGTGCTTTTCCTATTTACAAGATCTCCAGCATAATCTGCATCTGCATATCCTTTTAGTTCGAATGTATCACTTCTTGGATAGTAGAGTCCAAGATCATCTGTTCCTTTAAGATATCTAAGAATTCTCTTCACAGCAGTGAGGTGAGACTCCTTTGGATTTGCTTGAAATCTAGCACACAAACCAACACTGAAAGCTATGTCTGGACGACTAGCAGTTAGATACAAAAGTGAACCAATCATTCCTCTATATTTTGTTTGATCAACACTTGTTCCTATGGAGTCTTCATCTAATCTAGTTGAAGTTCCCATAGGAGTGTGATTTATCTTTGAATTTTCGAGGCCATATTTCTTTAATAGTTCCTTTATGTATTTTTGTTGGTGAACAATTATACCTTTTTCAGTTTGTTTGATTTGTAGTCCAAGAAAGAAATTTAACTCACCCATCATACTCATTTCAAATTCATTGCTCATGAGACTTGAGAATTCTTTGCACAATGTTTCATTAGTAGCTCCGAATATGATGTCATCAACATATATTTGAACAAGCAAAATATCAGTTCCTTTAGATTTTAGGAACAAGGTTTTATCAACCTTTCCTCTTTTAAATTGTTTTCTAAAAGGAACTTTGATAATCTCTCATACCATGATCTAGGTGCTTGTTTTAACCCATAAAGAGCTTTATCAAGCTTGTAGACATGATTTGGGAGATTATTATTTTCAAACCAGGGGGTTGTTCAACATATACATCTTCGTTTAGATAGCCATTTAAAAATGCACACTTAACATCCATTTGATATAATTTAAATCCCATGTAAGCAGCAAATGCAATTAAAATTCTAATGGCTTCTAATCTAGCTACAGGAGCAAAGGTTTCTTCATAATCAATTCCTTCTTGTTGTTATAACCTTTTACTACAAGTCTAGCTTTGTTTCTTACAATGGTTCCATATTCATCTAGTTTGTTTCTAAACACCCATTTTAAGCCAATTACTTTTTGTTGTTTAGATGAGGAACTAGATGCCATACCTTGTTTCTTTCAAACTCATTTAATTCAGCTTGCATTGCAGTAATCCAATCAGAGTCAGTTAAGGCTTCTTCATGATTTCTTGGTTCCATCATTGATAGGAACGCATGAAATGCACAAAAGTTCCTTAACTGAGATCTAGTTTGCGTACCTTTGGATATGTCGCTGATTATGAGTTCCAAGGATGTGATTTTGTAATCTCCAAGGTTTTGGTTGAAACTCTCTTATAGGAACATGTTGTTCCTCATGAGTTCCTTGAGTAGATGAGGAACTCTGCTCAGTTGTTCCTCTGTTAGCCTCGGTGGACTCAGTTCCTTCATTTAGAGGAACAGGACATCTTCTCCTCCTTGAGGAACAGGAACATCATTGATTCATTATTTTCAATTCCTCGTTCCTTTCCTCTTTCATTCTTCTTCTTGTGAATCTGGTTCCTTGTACTTGGTTGTGCTAACCCTATCTCATAGTCATCAACCTGTATGCTTGGATTATATTTGTCAGATTCATCAAAGATTACATGAATGCTTTCTTCAACACACATAGTTCTTTGTTATATACTCTATAAGCTTTACTATGTGAGGAGTATCCTAAAAATGTTGCTTCATCACTCCTTGCATCAAATTTTCCAAGATTATCTTTTCCATTATTATGCACATAACATTTGCACCAAATGTTCTAAAATAGGTGATATTTGGTTTCTTTCCAAATAAAGTTCATAAGGAGTTTTATTAATGATAGGTCTCATCATGGCACGATTAATTATGTGACAAGCAGTATTAACAGCTTCAGCCCAAAAGTTCCTTGGAAGTTCACTAGCAATTAACATGGTTCTAGACATTTCCTCCAAAGTTCTATTTTTCCTTTCTACAACACCATTTTGTTGTGGTGTTCTAGGGGCAGAAAAATTATGATCTAGGCCATTATCTCTGCTTAGTCATCAAATTTATAATTTTCGAATTCCTTGCCATGATCTGATCTAATGTGCATTATTTATGTCCACTTAAGTTTTGAACTCTTTTAGCAAAGACAAGGAACTCATCATAAGTTTCATCTTTACTAGTGAGAAAAATAACCCAAGTGTACCTAGAGTAGTCATCAACAATTACAAGTACATACCTCTTTCCGCTTCTGCTTTGAATTCTCATGGGTCCACATAAATCCATATGAATTAATTCTAATGGTTTAGTGGTACTTACAATCGTTTTAGATTTGAAAGAGGATCTTACTTGCTTACCTCGTGCACATGCATCACAAACTTGATCATTATGAAATTTTATGGATGGTAATTCTAAAACGAGATCTTTTTATCTAAGTTTCTCTAGTAATGAAAAGCTAGCATGTCCTAGACGCTTGTGCTAGAGAAGTGAATCATCTTCAATAACACTAAGACAATTTAAATTGATTTGAGGAACAAGGTCTAGATCCACAATGTATGTGTTCCCTTTCCTTGTTCCTTCCAAGATAACCTTCTTAGTTTTAATGTTGATGATCAAGCATTTTTTCTTTATCAAATTTTACAGTATTTCCTCTGTCACAGAATTGAGAAATGCTTAATAGATTATGTTTTAGACCTTCAACTAAAAATACATTTTCAATGGAGTGTAATGGTGACTTACTGACCTTACCCATAGCAGCTATGTTACCTTTCTTATTATCACCAAATGTTACACTTCCACCTTCATAGGTTGTGAGTGAGAGAAACTTAGTTTTGTCTCCTGTCATGTGCTTGGAACAACCACTATCAAGATACCATGTGTTGTTCCCCCTCACTCCAACCTGCAAAAATCAACTAGTTGTTAGTTGAAGGAACCCCATCTTTCGTGGGTTCCAGTTCTTGACTAGGATTTGTTTTGACAACCCATTTTTTCTTACTTATTGTCACATTTTCCCAATCATCTCAGATTTTAGTTGACATTGATTTATGTAATGACCTACCTTGCCACAATACATACAAAACTGTCACTAAGTAGATCCACATATTTCTTTGTCTTGTTCCTTTTCTTGTAATTTTCAAAACCAAGACCTTCCTTCCTCTTGGTCTGTGGTTTCTCAATCCACTTAGGAACTTTCATGATTTTGCCTCTCTTCCTTATGACAACCAGTTCCTTTTTAAGATTACAGATCTGTTCCTTTAAAATAATTTTCTCTTTATTCATTTTTTCAATCTCAGATCTGTATCCTTTCAAAGGGGTTGATGTAATCCCCCACATTTTTAAAGGATTTTCATAAATATATTTAAGTATTTATGTAATTATATTTAAATCCAAATGAGTTTGGAAAATGATTTGACTTTTAAAAAGGGTTGACTATTTTAAAAGTCAACTAAAAATATTTTTCTTAGCTTAATAAAGTTTGTAATATTTTAATTAAGCGTGTTTTAAATAAGAGTTTAATTATTAAAAACGTATTTGAAAAGAAAACTTAATGGAATCGAAAGCCCAAAAGTAATAAAAAGGGAAAGGATAATTTGATGACTAAAGTCCTAATAAGCCCATCTTGTTAGTCATCAAAAGTTTTAATTATTGAATTCCTTTTCCTAAGCCCAATAGGATTAGCCTATTTAAATATCCTAAAACCCAAATATTTTGCCCTACACTTTATTTTCTCTCTCCTCCCTTGCACGTGATTTCGAGCTCCCTCTCACTCGACATTTTCTCTCTCTCCTTCCTCTTGAGCGTGAGTTCATATTTTCCTCAAAAATCGTTTCTTCTTCGCTAAGTAACGTTTCTTGTTGAACAAGAAACGTCACAAACTTTTCTTGAAGCCGAAACCTTGCTGGCCGCCGGTCCCTTGCTGCTGTCTTCAGTCCGGCGCCTCTTCCTCCTCTTATTTTGGTTGTTTTTCTTTACTTCTCCTTTAAGATTCCATTAAAGTTCTAATTTTTATTGTTATTTTATTATTATTTGCATGATTACGATTTGAGTTATTATTTTTATTATGAAATATATATATTTTCGGATCATATGTATAAAAGAAAATTTTCAGATTTATTATTTTTAGTTTTAATCATGAAAGATGTGATTTTTAGGGTTTTAAATCACTAGAAATCGTATATTTAAAGTATGAATATAAATTTTGATTGGAATATGATTTTTATATGCATTTAAAATATTTTCAGGAGGTTTAGAAAATTTTATAGATGCTGAAAATTCAGAAAGTTAATATTTTAAGGTTTTTAATGGTTTTTAATCACTAGAATAGTTGGACTATACTAGGGATTAAAAATAATGAGAGTTTAAATTATAAAAACGATTTTTAAAGAAGTTTAAAAGGGTTTGGGACGTTTTAAAGTTGCTGTATTTTTTTTAGTTCAAGTATTTACTTGATTATTTGGTTGTTCTAGGCGGAGAATTCACTGTAGGGGACTTTTAGAGCATAAAGGTGGCCTACCGTTGCGTTTATACAAGGTACGTACATAGTCTACGTGCTAAATGGTTTAGAACATGCCTTAGGGATGATTTTTACTTATTAGTATCATGTATAGGACCTTGTTGTCATGTATATGATTTACTATAATTACTTTACATGTTACTTGCCTGTGTACTACATGTAAATTGAGAATATGTATGAGTATGACTTGTTTGTATGGAAGTTTGATGCAAGCAATAAGTTCAGTTTGGTATTAATTCGTAAGTGGATTAATTTAAGTAAGTTGGAATCATGTGTTACATAGATTCTTGGAGAGTATTTATTTATCTTATAAGAACCGTGGATCTTATTTGGTAAGTATGGTTTATACCTATGTAAAGGTACGAATTTCTGTTGGCTGGGTTCAACAAAGGATAAAAAGAAATAAAAGGAGTCTTGATTGATAAGTTGTGAACACTTGTTAATCTAAAGATAAAAAGAATTTTGTTATGATTATGTGATTGTGAATGGTGTATTATTTGGTTGTTGTGGTGTCAACACAAGTATTAAAATGAATGCAACGTAAAGTGAAACGAGAATAAGTTATAGACTTTAGACTAGTGCACGTCTAGAGTTGGACATAAGGGTTGGGGTTATGGTGAGCGTGCCATAGCTTTTCTAGGAATGGGTTGATCACCATCCCTTTTTATTCAAAGGTTCCTCGATATCGCAGGTCACTCTGAAATGCGGAGTCGCGCCCCCATTTCATTTTTATTGGCAGGACAACTCGTCTAATAACTATTCCATTAAAGTGATAAAAAGTTAGTTTAAGTTTAGTTCAGTAAAAGTTATCTGCAGAGTATTATTTACTTATGTTATTATTTATTCCTGCAAGTTTATGTTGTAGTATCATGTTTAGGATTATTTATGTCTGATATGTAGTACTCAGCTTTGCTGATTACGTGCTTGTCTGTGTTTGTGATCATGGCTTTGCCTATTGATCCTGTGGTGATCCTTCGGGGGAGCAGAGTCAAGAAAGCATTGACATTACAGGTTCGAAGATGCATACCATTGGGGAATCTGGAATGGAGAGGCTTTTGTGACATTAGTATTATTTAAGTTGTTTTCGTAGGAACATCTTTACTTAAGTTTGAGGTTTATTTAGTTGGTGTGCTTAAGTTTGACATTGTCATTTGGTTTCATAAGTTTGATAAAGTTGATTTTTGTTTTAATAAGTTTTCCGCTGCAAAATTCTGAGTAAGCCGAAACGTTATCACACGGGCGATAATGCCTGGGTAATTCT
The DNA here is from genome assembly GCF_026745355.1 of Beta vulgaris subsp. vulgaris. NCBI lineage: Eukaryota > Viridiplantae > Streptophyta > Magnoliopsida > Caryophyllales > Amaranthaceae > Beta > Beta vulgaris. The sequence continues at coordinate 16,447,656 of NC_079208.1, forward strand.
CTAGATTTGTTATAAAGGTATTTTCTAGAAAGAGAGAATTATCGGGGTGTTACAGTTGATCTTATATCAAAGGAACTCAGAACAGGGACAAATTCCTTCAAGTGTGAAATCTCTAAATTAATTAGATAATTTTCGTTTTTCAAACTTTCATAACATTCTTTGATTTTTAGGTTTTTATCAAATAAGTCAAAGAATCTTGTTTCGACATCTGTTCTCATTTTCTTAAGCCATTCTATGTGTTCCTTGCAGACTTTTAATGCTTGTTCCGTTTGTTTACGTTTTTCACTTTCATCTCTACACTCAACAATTGCATCATAAAGAAGATCATATATTTCAGGCCTAGTTTTACCATCTAAGTCTGACTCAAGACCATGTTGACTTACCTCAACCTTTTCTTCATCTTCTTTTTCGTCAGTGTTTGCCATGAGGCAAAGGTTTGCTGATTCTTCAGTTGGTTGTTCCTCGATCTTCTTCTTCCGTCTCTGAATCTCCCCAAGCAGCTATCATAGCTTTGCGCACATTTGCCTTAGAGAAAGGTGCTTTTGATTCTGTGTTCCTTTCAGCAAAGCGTTCCTTGTTCCTTTCTTTGGTTTTGTCATTTTCCCAAAGAGGACATTCCTTGATGAAGTGATCTGTACTACCACATTTATGACAAGCAGCTTTGTTAGAAAATTTCTTAGTTTTACCTTTGAAGTTTCCATTCTTCATGTTCCTGTACATCTTTCGAAATTTTCGAACCATGAGGGCTGCTTCTTCTTCTTCTGAGTCTAATCATCTTCATCATCTGCTTTGAGAGCAATTGATTTTGATTTGGAGCTTTCACCATATTCAGTATCAAGGTGAAGCTCATGAGTCATAAGTGACCCTGCCAGCTGTTCTAAGTTGAACTTAGTGAAGTCTTTTGTTTCTTGAAGAGCGGACTTTAGCCATCCATCTGTCCTTAGGAAGACTCCTAAGAACCTTTCGAACCTGTTCCTCAGATGAAATAAACTTTCCAAGAGAAGCCAACTCATTAATAATGTTAGTAAAACGAGTAAACATGTCTCGGATGCTTTCTTTGGATTTCATGCAGAACAGTTCATATTGATTCATAAGTAAATCAATTTTCGATCTTTTAACTTCATTAGTTCCTTCGTGGGTTACTTCTAGTAAATCCCATATTTGCTTTGCGGATTTGCATCCCATGATCCTATTATGTCTCATGGGGTCCAAGTCCACAATGCAACAATTTAATGCCATGGCATTTACTTCCATTTTTTCAAAATCAGATTTGTCATAATCAGAGAGGGGTTTTAGAGTTACCTCATTTTTGTCATTTGTAGTTGTGACTTCGAAATCACCAACTTCAATGACTCTCCATACCTGATAGTTTTCAGCTTTGATGAATATTCTCCATGCGGTTCTTCCAATAGTTGTAGTACTTCCCATTGAACATAGGAGGCCTTTGAGTGGAATAACCTTCTTCAAGTTTCTCGGTGGTATTCATTGTTCCTTGGATCTTTTTCTCAATAGGGTTTCCTATCTTACGTGAGTTCTAGCTCTGATACCAATTGTTATTTCCCTAGGAACACTACAAGAGGGGGGGTGAATTGTAGGTGTAGAAATAAACGTAACTTTTTGCGGAAATTAAAACTTAAACGAATAAACAAGCTAAAGGAACACAAGGGATTTTTACGAGGAAAAACTTCTTGGGCCCAACAAGAAGAAACAACCTCGACCACTAGGGATTTTAAACTCAACACTTTCACTAATTAGGCCAAACAACTTTGTTACAACCTAATTCTAACTCGAGCCACACCTTGAGTTCCTAAACTCAAGTTCCTGAGCCACTGTTCCCTTAACAGCAGTTCCTCTCAACTTCACTCGAAGTTTTCTCACACATACAAGCTTCACTCAAAGCCCCTCTCTTACAGAACTTCACTCAAAGTTCCCTTACCCCAAAAACCAAAATACAATTGATCGAAATAAGCTTAGTGGAATTAGAGTAAGAAGGCAAAGAACAAATGGCTATTATGAGAGAATGAAGGCACTGACACTTAATTAATTAAACTCACTTAATTACTTAGTCAGACACAATTTGGAACTTATCTAGACTTCTATATTTATAGTGTTAATCATGAAGAACGTGGGATTAAACTAGAGTACATGTTTAGTCCATTAACCCATGATGTTCCTTCCCCTAAGGAACACGTTTTCACATCATGTCCCATGATCCCATGAACTATAAATGAACGTGGATATTTTTCAGCCATTACTCCTAAGTAATAGGAGTTCCTTGAGCTTTATCCGAAAATCAGTTTTATAAAAATACTTTTTATCTTTAAAATGAATTTTTAATCTTTAAGAAAATAATTCTTTTAAAACAAATCTTTCTAACAACCGGATATTTATTTTCTTATTTTCCGAAAAATAAAATCTTTTTTAAACAGATTTTCTTTTTAAAACTGATTTTACATTTGAAATTAGATATAACTAATTTCCTATAATTTAGGCATGACTTACTCAATATATTTTTAACCGTTATATGTTGCACGCCTAAGTCTAGTTCCTTTTATTAACTAAGTTCCTTTAACATATTTGTTATAGTGCCACTTAGTTTGTTCCTTACAAAGGAACAAACTCTCATTCTCAAATAGACTGCCACAGTTCCTTACCATTCTTTCTTTGTTCCTTTACATTGGAACTAGAAAATAAAACGCCTAGCTTCTATTTCTTCTTGATCCAATGCTTGCTCCAGTATCAACATAGAAACTTCTTTACTTAGCCTTTGAAATCCTCTCTTGACTTCTTCATTGACTTCGTATTCTCCCAGTTCCTTATTGATACCCTAAACACCATACACTTAAATAACTCATTAGTTCACTGCTTAGTTTGTTCCTTTGTTTCTTTGTCATTATCAAAACTAGGGTTCAACAATAAGGATCAGCCAAAACCTTTTTCAAAAACAGAGAAGAAGAGAGCCATGGTTGCTGCATGAGGAGAATATGATTCTTTGAAGAGGAGCAGCCTATGTCTCATGGCCAAGACTGAAGAAGGTTGAGAGTCATCAAATACCAAGGTATGTCCTAACACTATAGAAGAAGAGCTTACAGAACTTAACAAAAGCCAACTTATGATATTACTTCTCTAATACTTAGAAGTTTTTAAGGCTATGTGTGTGAAAAAGGATCAACTAGGGAACGTCTTAAAAGTCACTAAGAAACATTCAAACTGGCACTATTCTTTAAAACCGATACTGAAAAACGATTCTTTGACCTTTTTGATAAAAATCGAAGTATACAAGAAGCTTTCGAAAAGGTAAAAAATGAGAATTATTTTTCAAAGGAATTGGCAGAGTTGAAACTCTTTGTTCCTGAAGGATCTGTTCCTTCAACTAATACCAGGACAGATTTTGAAATACTAAAGTCAGATTATGAAAATGCCTTAAGTGAAAATCGTGTACTAAAGAAGGAACTGGGTTTCTCTAGGAACAAACTTACTGACCCTGTAAGTTGGATATAAAAGTATCAAAACAAAGGAAGAGATGGACTAGGCTTTAATCACAAGAAGAAAAATAAAAAGAAAAAATATATTGATTTGCCTAGTAGCAAGGTATGTTCCTACTATGGGAACAGTGGACACATAATTTCTGACTGTTCCACCAGGGAAGAAAGTATAGAAAAAATACATACCTAGTGAAACAGGTATGAAAATTAAAGAATGATTTGAGTCCACAAAAGGAACTCAAGCAAGACTGAGTTCCTATCATTGACTAGTTTCTTTGGATACTGGCTGAAGTAAGGGGGAACAACATGTGGTTCCTCGATAGCAGGTGTTCCAAGTATATGACCGGTGATGAATCCAAGTTTCTCTCACTCTCTGAATACCATGGAGGAACAGTGACCTTCAAAGACAACCTAATTGATAATATTGTAGTTGTAGGTAAGATTGCTAAGTCTCTGTCACACTCCATAGATGACGTATTTTCGGTTGAGGGCTTAAAGCATATTTTACTCAGTATTTCTTGATTTTGTGATAAAGGGAAAATAGTGAAGTTCACTAATGAGTCATGTGTTGTTAGCAATAAAAGTACAGGAACCAAGATACTTGAAGGAACAAGGAAAGGAAACACCTACATGTTCGATATCAACCTTGTTCCTAGGAACAATCTCACATGTTTAAGCGTGATTGAAGAAGATCCTCTATTATGGCATAAGTGTTGCAGTCATGCCACCTTGTCCCTACTAAACAAACTAAATGGGAAAGACTCAGTAGTTAGATTACCAATGATTAAGTTCTCGAACCATGGTGTCTATGATCCATGTGCAAAAGGGAAGCAAGTGAGATCATCATTCAAATCAAATAAAATGGTAAGCACGCAAAGTCCATTGAAACTCATTCATATGGAATTATGTGGCCCTGTACGCATTCAAAATCGATCAGGTAATAGATATGTATTGGTTATTGTAGATGATTATTCAAGATATACATGTGTTATCTTTCTTCTTAGCAAAGAGGAAACATTTAGTGAATTCTTAACATTTGGTTAAAAGATTCAACAAACGAGTGGTTTCAAATTAAAACATCTAAGATCTGACCATGATAAAGAGTTTGAAAACTCCAAGTTTGATGAATTTTGCAGCAATGAGGGTCTAGATCACAACATCTCAGCTCCACGAACACCACAACAAAATGGTGTAGTAGAAAGGAAGAGCAGGACCCTAGAGGATAAGGCAAGGACAATGTTAAAACTAGTCTTCCGAAGAATTTTTAGGCTGAAGCAGTAAATACAACATGCTAAATCATCAATGGAGTCATGCTAAGACCAATTACATTGAAGACTCCTTATGAGTTGCTCAAAGGAAGAAAATCGAATATTTCTTACGTTCGAGTTTTTGGATGCAAATGCTTTGTACATAATGATGAAAAAGACAACTTAGGAAGGTTTGATGCTAGAAGTGATGAGGCTATATTTCTAGGATATGCCTCGAATAGTAAAGCTTATCGTGTTTACAATGAACGTACAATGTGTATTGAGGAAAATGTTCATATTATATTTGATGAAACTAACTCCTTGCAGGAACAAAGTCATGATGATGACTTTGAAATTGGATTGACTCACTTAGAAGAGTCTAATCATTACGACGAGGAACTAACTCCTGCGGGAAATGAGAAGAAGCTAGTTTCTGATCCAGAGAACCATGTGCCTGATCCATCAGCAAAACAAGCAATAAGAGGAACTCAAGAAAATATAGTGTCACATGAACCTGACGAAGCTCACATAAATCAACCAACTCAAGAAACTCAAGAAGCAACAAGGAAATTTGATCCAAAGCCATGGAAACAACTAAATTCTCATCCCTTAGAATTAACTATAAGTGATATTGAAAAAGGGAACTCAGAAAAGATCTGAAATAAAGATTTTTTGTGCTTTTCAGGCTTTCTTATCTATGACAGAACCTATGGATCATATGGAAGCACTCAACGAGGCTGATTGGATAAATGCCATGCAAGAGGAACTGAATGTGTTCTAGAAGAACAAAGTCTGGCACCTGGAGAACAAACCAAAGAACCAAAAAGTTATTGGACTTAAATGGGTCTTCAAGAACAAGCTTGACGAGCATGGAACATTGGTAAGGAACAAGTCCATACTTGTAGCTAAAGGGTACAATCAACAAGAAGATATTGATTTCGATGAAACCTTTGCTCCTGTTGCTATAATAGAAGCAATAAGAATTTTGATTGCATTTATTGCATTTATGGGATTCAAGTTGTACCAAATGGACGTAAAATGTGCATTTTTGAATAACTTTCCTTGATGACGTTTATGTGGAACAACCTCCTGGGTTTGAAAATCCAGACCTTCCAAATCAGTTCTATAAGCTTGGAAGGTTCTTTATGGGTTGAAACAAGCTCCTACATCTTGGTATGAAAGGTTGTGAAAATTCCTATTGTCTCATGATTTCATTAGAGCCAAGGTTGATAGAACCTTGTTCCTTCGATCAAAAGGAACATACATATAGGTAGTTCATATTTATGTTGATGATATAATATTCGGTGCTACTAATGATCTTCTGTGTAAGGAGTTTGATGATCTTATGAGTAGTGAGTCCGAGATGAGTATGATGGGAGAATTGAACTTCTTTCTAGGATTTTAAATCAAGCAAACTAAAAGAGGAATAATGATCCATCAACAAAAATATGTCAAGGAACTTCTGAAGAAATATGAACTAGAACAATAAAAAACGACCACACTCCCATATGAACAGGAACAAGGTTAGATGAAGACACAAATGGTAAGTATGTAAATGAGAAGCAATACAGAGGTATGATTGGTTCTTTACTCTACTTAACTACAAGAAGACCTGATATTGCTTTTAGTGTTGGTTTATGTGCGAGATTCCAATCAAATCCCAAAGAATCTCACTTAATGGCAGTTAAGAGAATTCTTAGGTATTGGAAAGGAAGTGATGGCTTATGTTTGTTCAATCATCAAAGTGATATTTTTGATCTTGTAAGTTACCCGGATGCGGATTATGCAAGAGACTTAGTTAACCACAAAAGCACATCAGACATTGTTCAGTATCTAGGAACAAGCTTAGTCTCATGGAGCTCAAAGAAACATAAAACAATTTCCCTATTCACTGTAGAAGCAGATTATGTGGCAGTTGCTGCATGCTGTTCCCAGGTCCTCTAGATCAAACAACAGGTAAGAGACTTTAGCATTAAGTTTAAGTGTGTTCCTATCTACTTCGATAATACAAGTGCCATTTTCATTTTCAAGGATCCAGTTCATCATTCAAGAGTCAAACACATACACATTAGGCATCATTTTCTTAAAGACAATGTGGAAAAAGGTCTTGTCAAAGTTGAATTTCGTCCTACTGAAAATGAAATAGATGACATCTAAACCAAACCACTTCCTAGAGACAAATTTAAGAAAATCCGCCTATTTGCTACACAAAAATAGAACCCTTTGTCTCACTAAATTCAATAATTGACTAGTAACATGTTGTGAAGATGTTCATATATTACAAATCATGGTAAAGGACTCACTCTTGTCTTTATTAATACTCCTCTTATTCTCTCTGCATATACTTGAGCATAAAATAGTAAGGATAACGTACATATAACTTAGAAATATAACATGCATGAGTTCACACCTTCTTCATTTTCCTTTGTTATTATTCCTCTAAGTTTTCTTTTCAGTTTTAATTTTTCTTTTTTTGTTCTCCTTTTATGTCCATTCTCTCAAATATTAAGTTCATTAATCCCCACAAACAATTTACAAAAATTAAATTAAGCAATGCTTCACCAGCGTGCATGCAGAAACCCATGATTCGATAAATTCAAAGGATTTAGAGAAAGGAAAAAGAAAAGCCGCATTAAATTTCTTTACCATCCCTAACAAAATTACCCACATAAAAATCCATCAGATCAATCCACTCTCAAATGCCAACTTTCACCGTTTTTAACCCCAAAACCTACGCATATGCAAAACCACTTTATTCTCTCTCCTAAAACCTCTCAACCTCAAACTCATCTTATTCACTTCAACCAAAAATGGCTTCCAAACGAAACACATCCAAAGATACCCAAATTTACCCACCGAAAAATCTTCTCCATTGGTCGACAACAATGCAAGTGAAACTGAATCCTCAAATTCCAATGCCAATTCTATGGAAACTCACGAAATTTCGGGAGAACCGGAAGAAAATTCTCCGAAAAAGAAGCCTTCTTGGAGGAGGTTGAAATAGAGCAAGACAAAGAAGTGTTGGTTCCTACTAAGAGGGGTAAGAAATCGAAGTCGTCTAAATATATAATTGGGTTTTGTGTCGACTTTTCTTGGTGTATTGGGGTAGTAAACGGGAAAATTGTGAAACTTTCCGAGAAACTTTTGGGCGAATGGGTTGAAGTACCTCTTGAAGGGTACAAGGAGTATGTGAAGGGTAGGGCTAAGCTAAATGTCAATGGTGCATGAAATGCTATCATTTTAAAATACTTTGGGGGTAAGGAATCTGACTTGTCCCGTGATCAAAAGGATCTTTCTCCTCACCACAAATTCCTTTTTCAAATGGTTTGGTGGTTCAACTTACCAAGAACACAAACGAACACAAGCGAGCCAAAATCGCCGCAATAGGCCATTTAATGATCGCAGCAATAAGCATTTATTCTACTAGTGGCTTTTTGTCCCTTTTTATTGATTTTGTATTGTCTTTTTCTCTCCTCATATTTCCTTTCCTTTTTAGTTTCTTTGTGATAACTTTTTCATCTTCTCTCTTATAACTTCTTCATTTTCTCTCTTATAACTTCTTCATTTTCTCTCTCTTCAAGTTTTTACTTTGTTTTTCAATTTTTTTTTCTTGCATTTCTCTCTCATTTCTTCAGCTGAATTTTGGAATGGAAAGGAAGAAAAACACTTCTGGCAAGTTCTCAAATGTAGGGATTTGTGTTCGTCACTTGCTACTCGGTTGTAGGTTCCAAATTGCATGCTGATCTTGAAACTGCTCAAACTGATGCTAATTATGTCGTTGAAAAACACAACTTGAAAGCTTCAAAGAAGGGTTAATTGTGTTAGAATATGAAGGACATAGTGCAAACCTTTTTGAAATAACTTGTTGTGGTAAAAGGCTATGTGAATTGAATGAGGGGTTGACTGCTGAACAAAGGAAAGTTGTGATAGAATTTAGTTTGGGATCTTTGCTTGATTTAAGGATTACTTTGACTTATAATACTCTAAGTGGATGGCTAATTAAAAGGTTTGATTGGTAGTTTTGGTATGTTTAGGATTGGTTATGAGAAAGAGTTTGAAATTAGCTCATATGATGCTTATGATGTGTTTCAGTTTCCTCTCCATGAAGGAAATATGTTGTTAATGTGTTTGGGGGAGCTAATGTAGACACTCGTAGCAGGTACGTTTTGAATGAAATTTCCTTAATATAATTTTTAGTGAAAATATTCTTAGAATTTATGTTGTTTGTTGCAGTGAAGAGGTTTGTAAGCTGGATGATGTTTTTTCTCCATTCCTCGAAGTGAGATATGACTATTTGTAGTAAAACTAAAATATTTCAATCGGTGATTGATAATTGGGCAAGAATGATGAAGATCAATGAACAGAGTCTGTCTTCTACTCCAAAAAAAGTTTATTTTACTTATTCTTCTCATAGTATAAGAACTTTTTGTAATATACTTATTTGTTGAATTCTTTATTTTTGCATGTGTTTTTTTTATTAAAAGAGTTTTTATGTTGCAAACTGCATTGATGGATGTTTTGGAAGATATTCTAGACGCATTGATGAGTTGATTAAGTGCTAGAAGTATCAAAACTTGAAGAAATAAATGAAATTCCAAGACCAGATTGTGGTGTTGAAATAGTGAGACAAGTTCTTTTTTTGAGATCGTGATTTTGTTTTTGATATAGTTGTGTCTCATATGATATCACTAGGGGAAAAAAAGGAAGGGTTGCGCCGGAAGGGTTGCGCTTTTCCTAAAAGCGAAGCCCTACTAACAGAAGGGTTGCGCTTTTTATAAAAAGCACAACCCTTCTCACACTCAGAAGGGCTGCGCTTTTCTACAAGCGCAGCCCTACTAAGTGAAGGGCTGCGCTTTTCTTGAAAGGCGCAGCCCTTCTGTTATGTAGGGCTGCGCTTTTCAGCGCAACCCTTCTTAAAAAAATTTGATATAAAAAATTCGCGGGCTTCAAATATATTATCCCTCTCTCTCCTCTCTCACATCCCTCCTCCCTTTTCCTCTTTTTCTCTCCTGTCCCTCCTCCCTTTCCTCCTTCTCCCTCATCCTCTTTTCTCTCTCAAAAACTCGCAGAAATGCGACAAAAAGCCTAAAATGATTTGCACTAATCATGCCGACAGAGTCCAATTGCCTATTGTGATACCTTTTCGGAAGCGGAACGGGCCAACGAGTCAAACTCACCGCTAAGCCGTGACGTATAGGCTTTTTAAGCCATCCGAGTTCGTTTAAGGATCCAAATAGGCATTTTAAGTATTTCCGAATTTTATTATCTCCTTAATTATGTATTAGGTTTTTGTTTTACGTATTTAAACATTATTAGGTCAATGTTTGGGGGCAGTTTTTGATTAATGTTCTTGTATTTTCAAATCTATAATTTCTTAATCTTTGTTTTGATTAATGTTCTTGTATTTTCAGATCTATAATTTCTTCTCTTTTGTATATTAGTTTTTGTTCCTTTTCGTTTCGTTCTTTTTTTTTTTTGGGTTTAGTTGCATTGTAGATTTATAATTTCTTCTCTTCTGTATATTTGGGTTTAGTTGCATTGTAGATCTATAATTTCTTCTCTTCTGTATATTTGGATTTAGTTGCATTGTAGATCTATAATTTCTTCTCTTCTGTATATTTGGGTTTAGTTGCATTGTAGATCTATAATTTCTTCTCTTCTGTAATTTCTTCTCTTCTGGATTTGGATGGTTTACTTTAAAGTTGAATGCAAATGTTAAAATTCAGAAAATGTGAGATTAATATATGAGTAAAAAAATGTCAAAAACAAATTTTTTTTTTTTGGTAGGAAGGGTTGCACTTTTTAGGTAAAAGCGCAGCCCTTCTAAGCTTGAAGGGAACCCTACTTAAAAAGTGAAGGGCTGCTATTGAAAGCGCTGCTGTCAAAAAGCGCAGCCCTACAGACCTTTTTTAGCGCAGCCCTTCTTCATTTTTCCACTAGTGTATGTTTGATTTTTTATGATATAGTTAATTGCCATAATATAGTTGGGTTTGTTATGATATAGTTGGTTATGTCATGATATAGTTGGTTTTGTACTAATATAGTTGATGTTGCAATGATATAATTATTTCTATTATGTAGTGAGTTCATATATTCTCTTTTCATTTTGTAGTTTTTCCCTAGCTACACTAAGATGAGCTAATCGTTTTATTCTGTTTGTGCTGAACCTAAAGAAAAAATAATGTTTTTTTTTTATATTGACAACAAGATTTGTGATGATGAGACTCTCAGTTCAATCAAAGCTGATGGAGTTTCTACTCTATTCCAATCTTATGAAATCCCATAATATGAAGGTGATGGTATGGGTTTATGGCCAATAACAGAAGTGAAAGGAAGCTGGAAACAAGGTGCATATAATTTGGATTGTGGTATGTATGTAATTGTCCATATGCTACTTTTTGACGGCTCGGTACAATTTGAATGCCTATATCTGAATGATGTAAGTTTGATATAATTATTTTAATTTATTTTAGTATTTAATTATTTTTTCAATTTTATAGTCTCGTACTTATTTAATTTATTTTTAGTAGAGGATTGGGAAATTAATAAGAGTCTCGTTGTGTGGTTGCATGATTTGTTTTTTTTTATCTGAATTTGGAAAGAAGTGTACTTGTGGAGAATGTTATCTCATTTAGATCAAAGAGATCATAGACAATTGCTTTGATTGAAGAAAATGAAAGAAAGAGGGCTGAAGAGAGTGAGAGGCTTAAAGATGAATTGAGAAAGAGAAAGTAGAAAGAAAAAGAGGACAAAGATATAGTTGATATACAAACTGTAGTTTGTAGTTGATATATGTATGTTTTAATTGATATAGTGTAGACTAGGCTAAATCATACAACTAGTTGTTTTCTCATATGAATTCTTTTATATAGTGTATTTCATAACTATATTATCTTGGGCTCCTTTTGGAAACCCATGGTAAGAATAATTTCCTCTAGGCTGCCCTCGCACAAGATCACTCACCTAGAGACTCAACAATTCCCAACCTAGCTCCCCTCCTCATCAACATTTAAATTTTTGCTTTCACCAAGATTTGAACCTTGGTCTCTCATGTGGGACATAACAAGTCATATCATTGAAACCAAGGGTTCTTGGTGTATCTAATAGCTATAGTGCATAATATTTGCATATAAGGCTTGTTCTCCCATGCTTATCTTCAGTCCAGTTGCAATCAGTTCAGTTCGGTTCGGTTCGGTTCAATTGCAATCAGTTCAGTTCAGTTTAGTTCAATTCAGTTCAGCTCCAACTATCATTTCTTAGTTATAATTTAATTCATTTCAGTTCAGTTGCAATACGTTCAGTTCAAGTCAGTTCTGTTCATTTGTTTTATGTCGAAGAAAACTGACCCAAAGTGTACAACTCTTATTACAAACTAGTTGTTTTCTTAATTGAATCTTTGTATATAGTGTATTACAAAGCATGTCTCTTGATACAGTTCACGTAAGATTTGATGTACATATTTATTTTTAAAATTTGGCGCTGGATAAACCATTATTCTGATTAGTGATTAATTTAAGTAACCGCTAACCAGAGTTGCGACCCTTACTCAATGAACCGCTTAATTGTTTCTTGATCTTAACCGCTACTCCACACAACGATTCACATTGGACTAACAAAATACATAAATACTAATGTCATATTCTATCTCACGCAAGCCAATTCCAAAAACCACAAATCTTTATTTTCCCTCTCTCACACAAGCCCCTTTCCGTATCATCTATTCATCTCATCTCCTTCCTTAAAAAAAACAGATCTTATCTTCCTCTTTGTGATGACTTCTTGCCGATTTTTGCTTCAAGTTGGACATGCATCCACGATCAATTTGTATTGGTGCAACAAGCTCGTGGTGTGAACCAAGGAGAAAGCCTCATTAGATGCGGTAGGGAAGGAGATATCAATTAACATCAAGAATTTAAATACAAGTTAAAGTGAACTCGTATTCTAGATTTGAAATAAATGGTAAAAAAATGTTAAGACGGTGGCTGATTTTTTGGATTTGAGAAAAAAAAAAGTGAAAAATATCGCCGATTAATTCTTATTCTTCTGAAAAATTATTGTAAGTAATTGATTTTTTAAGGGTTAATTGCCTAGAACATCATGACTCAAGTGCAGTGCTAACAATCTTTGACATGTCCAGTTCGTAACACGAACTTTAACTCGATGCAATGCATAGCTTAAATGTGATCGAAGGTCGGAGATTCTGCCAAAAATCTAGAATCTTGCATTTTTTATTCTTTTATTTTTTCCCTTTTATTCCCTCCTTTTTTTTTCTCTCTCCTCTCCTAGCTACTTCAAACCCTTACCAGATCTCCTTCCCTGCTTTAAATCCCGCCTCCTCTCTCGTGGTGCAGTGGTGTGATATTTTACAAATCTCTCAACGTGAAAGAAGAGCAATAATCACCGTCATTGCAGATCTAACCTCAATCACACCCAACAATGTCAAAATCAAATTTAGAATTGTAGGAAACGACCCCAAAATTGGCGGAGGACATTGTGGGGCAGGGAAGAAGACAGGAAATTTGATCTTGTCATTTCCATACTATTTTACGAGATTGAGATGAGTGAATCGATTTAACAAATCAATTCTAAGTAAATGACAATGGATGTTGAGAGAGTAGAAGAAGAAGAAGAAGAGAGAAAAAAGGAAAAAAAAAAAAAAAGAAGATGAGGGAATAAAAGGGAAAATTATAAATTATTCAAGATTCTAGAACTCCGACGGAATCTCCGACCTCCTATCACCATTTATGCTATGCATTACACCTCGAGATAAAGTACATGTTATGAACTGCACCCATCAAATGTTGTGCTGCTCAGTGCACTAGCTATAGTTCATGATGTTCTAGCCAATTAACCCTTTTGTTAATGGGTTGGTGAACAATGAATTCCCAGTACTATTGCTAGTTGATTTTGTAAGTTTAGGTATTTTGACTCCTTGATATTTAATCTATAATTTTGTAAGTTTATCTATGTATTTGATTTAATCCCTAATTTTGTAAGTTTATTTGATTTGCTTCATTGTATCCGATTTTTGACTATTTTCTTGCAACAAAAATTTGAAATCCTCGAAATTCTTAATATGATTCTTGAATTTCTCTTTTGGGAGTTTTTCTTTAAATTACATTGCAAGTGAGGACGCATGCATGAACCGCTATGACCATTAGCAACTAATGTAACGAAACGAATGCGAATTTCAAATATTTTTATTTCCTTTTGAAAAGACCAGAGCTTGGCGGTTTTACTTTATAAATCGCTATTATAAGTGGTGGTTTTCTGAGATGGACCTCTATTTCACTTACGATTTATTATAAAATGAACAGCTACTTGTAGTAGCCGTTTTGATGAGGAAAATAAAAAATATTTTCTCCGTGTCAATGCTGGCGTGGACGGTAGGAAGAGAAATGCTAATAAAAAATACTTTGTATTTTAGCATTATTAAGGCAATCAATTCTGGTTTTTTAGTTCACTATTGGTTTTCATAATATCCTTTCCCTATAATATACGTATACTTGCTCCCTTCTTTATTAATTGCAAGTGCATTTTTATATTATTCAGACATGACCCTATCAACCGTCAATTTTGAATTTTACGAACGAAAGAATACAATCATGTGTGATCTTGTGTAGCGAAAAGTGTAAGGAAAAAAGATATAGATTTATTACATTAATGTCCAAATTACACCTCCCTTAAAAAAAAAGGAAAATGTCCAATTACACCTCCATATATTACAGCTATGTACATTGAACTTGATGGTAAAAGCTCATAGTTGTGTCACTGTGTGCATGGATGATGGATTCCGTTTGCAGTATGAACGAAATATACAAGCTCTTGTACAATGGTACCTATCTCTATACACATGGTTCACACATCAAAACTAGTTACTTCGAGCTTCATACAGAAGATCCTTGCCGTAGAGGTTCAGCCTCAGAGTTATTGACTTCAACATTTCTGGCATATTGGCTGTCAAGTGGCATGTACTGGGACATGATAGCCATAATCTCAGAGTCCATGTAAGACTGCACATGAAATGTACGAGTCAATCAACCTTTCTAACCCCATATTTAGAATGCCAAAAGGATAAGGAAATGATAATTTAAGCAAGCATTCTATTTATAAAGCAGCTAACTTTCACAAAGACCTACCCGGAGTCTGTATTTGTAGAAGATGTATCCAGCTGAGCCAGCACCAACCAAGACAGCTAGGACTAAGAGAGATAGCGACCATCCGAATTTCGAAGAGCTTCTTTCTGTAAGTGGATGTTTTAGCATCAAAAACTGTAGAAATCTTCATAGGTCTCGATAATAATGGTTCGTTTGATAGGCGGTAATAATGGATGGTAATAGTAATAAACTTCTGTGAACTATCCCCACTCAAAGCACCTTCTAGAGTGGTAACGGATTGTAGCAAATTGAGAATGATGAGTGACATCAACTTAGAGAATTGTACTAAATTCATTATTACCACATTACCATCGCCTGTTTAATTTTGACCTACCAAAGGGCTTAAATAGATAAAGGACTAATGGATTTACCAATACAAGTGTCTTGGTCCTTTATATACAAGCGATTCCCTCCGCACTTGCAATCATAACCGCCCCATGTATTCTTGCAGCTGCATCCAGGGCACTGGCAAGCAGTTCTTTCCTTACATTCGTCGATATCTGATATTTAGCAAAGAATAATTTCAACTTTATTTTCTCACAAATGAAAAATCACAAACCATTGATTAAAAAGAGACGACAGAGGTGCCAACCATCACACTTCTGGCCATCTCCACGGAATCCATCAGGGCAATTGCAGCCAGAAAGCTCTGATGCCTGAATTACATATAATATTTTTAAATGTTAGAAGTGATTGCTAGAATCACATAGTGCTGATAAGGGAAAAGCAATGAAACTGGATAGACAAACCCTAAAGGGTGATAGTATAAAACAACAAATAGCGTCACTGAACTGAACAAGCTGAGAAAGTCTTTTCATTTCTTGTTTCTGACCAGCAACCGCCATTGTTTATGGTGCACCTTCCTGGTCCATGAGCTGTAAAATGAAGCAGACACGATATTACACAGGAGGTCATGGATATTGACGGCAGCAACAGCAATCAAAATGCCTCTATTTTTTTATTTTCAAAACGTTTCTAGTGTAGAAGTGAAGTACCTTTACAGGATGTATAACCATCTCCTTGATACTGAGTACCTGCCACAAGAGGACATTGACAAACTCTTCCCCGAAATGTGTCCTGCATATCATTAAGTGAAGATTCAGCATTTCAATCTTAATAATCTACAGAAGATAAAAACTGAGCTCCTCCATCAGAAGTGTAGCTTGGAAAGATATGCAAGGTACTATTCAGACATGAAGCAAACACACTACCTTGCAGGCTGTGATGTTGGCTTTCTTGTCCTCCCAACACCCACCATTGTTTTCAAGACACTCGTTAGTCTCAAGGCCTGCAGGTTTATTCTAACAGTTAATGAGATTATTGACAAATACAGCTACTGAACTACAAATTCTTGTTGTTGTGAGTCTTATTAGGGAACTAGTCAATAACCTCCAGTCAAACAAATAGGTGGATCAGTTGTCTCCTTGAAGGCAGCACATACAGCCGTCAGTACTGCAGTTCTCTCCAGCTTGCCTATCAAATTGACACAAATAGACATGAGGATCTAAGATCACTTAACCTAAAATGTTTTAAAGAATGACATAAGAACAAGGCCTGCCATAAATTATGGGACACATTCATCAAGCATTAGGCTTGCTTTATGAAAAAACCTTTATCAAATCTCAAGCAATCTAAGCATACCAACCTCTGTATTGCACGTCATTGATGACCAATGTGGGCAAAATAGTAACATCACCACGCGATCCTTTTCCAATCTGTGTTTCACAAGACAGATGAATATTATAACTCAAAATCTACAATGTAATATGATTAATTCCACTCACACTAGGAAGAGTACGACAATCACACCTGCTTGTCTTGTTCATTTTTCAAAACTTCATTCTCTACATCAGCTTCTGGATCTCCCATGCACTTCTTAATCTTATCAACAGGGAGACCTATTTGCATTAAGAGCAGACTTTACGTAGGATACAAGAGATTAACTGATCATAACAATTTTGAAGTTCAATGAGTCTTTAATCTGGATATTTCTTCAAATTTAGTAAGGAAACAAGATATCAATGAAATGCTCAAAATTGAATCCCCTCAATTATAAAAAAAAAAAAAGAAACTCTATTCTTTAGATGATCTTAAGAGCCCTTTATTTCAATAATAATCTGTATAAAAACTTAATGCAAGGGTTTCAACCGTTAAGACTTACGAAGAGACTTCAAGACATCCTCAGCACAAGTTTTACTGTATTTCTTTTCTTTCATTGAACACCGAATATGGAAATCAGTAACATAATCCCACCAAACCCATGATCTATTCTCGGTTTTTGCAACTTTATGAACACAAAGCTGCCTCAAATTTTCGAATACGACATCCTTGCCTTCATATCCTTCCCCAAAATCCTGCTCAGGGTCCGGAGCACAATACCTTCCTCGGTTTATACATTGCGACTTGCATTGGCTGCTGCGCAGGAATGGCTCAGGACAAAACCAAGTTATGTAGTGAGGTGTAAATTGTGTATAACCACCCTTCTCAAGAAGTTGAGCATGACCCTTAAAGTTCTTTATGAAATCCATTTGCTCGTTGCAACGAACTCCACATTCATCATTGCTGTTCGTCCACAGCTCGTACTCGACCCTACCATCAGGGTTGGGCATTGACTCAGACCAATCTAGTTTTACAACAACTTCATTACCTTTCTTTAAAGCTTCTTTCAAGCTGTCACCAAAGGCCCGTTCTACAAGAACTGAAGGGATTTGTATCTTGTCGATAAATCCATCTGCATCACTGCTTTCCTCAGGGGAGTCCATGGTTAATAAAGGCTCATCTACGCTATCCGCCACTAAAACTGCTGCTGCTCCTGCTTCTTGTGCATTCCATGCTTTCAGGGCAAAGTAGCATTCTGTTCACAGAATATGGAAAGATGAGATCAACTGCATGTATTGTTTGAACAGGTAACGACGCCTCTGTAATAGCATCTCTTTTTATCAGGCTCTAAGGTTCAAATGACTTTTGATTAACATGATCAATTCTATTATACTCCCTTTGGGTTTGGCAACAAACATCACAGCAGATAGTAAAAAAAATTGACATTATTAATCTTAACTGTATACTTAAATGTGACCATGAAATTTTAACATCCATAGGTGCGCAAATTAGATGATAGGCATGAGTCTACCGTATAAATAGTGCGCACCATTCAATATGATGAACAAAACAACATCCTCAATGAACAAATTAACCAAAGGAATAAAAGAACAACATACAAGACTCAATGAATATCTAAATCAGAAATGAACAACAAGAAAAAAAGATGAACATGAGAAGAAATATCTGATGAACAACCACTAGCCTAATGAACATACAAAGAAAACGCAATGAGTAAAGAAAAATTTGCAATACACAAACTAGGAAACATAAAGAGAAAGGTTAAGAAAGGAGAATCGTCGAAATCGATGTTCATTGGAGAATAGCTGAGATACATTAGTTTCACATGTTCATTAAAGAGCAGTTGATATACATTAATTTCACGCGTTTTATGTTTTTTAGGTTGCGTGTTAGCCCGTGTGTACCATTAGAATTGTAGACACTAGTCCACCATCTACCAATTGCCATAGGTGGGAGATTGGGTGTACAAATATTAATATGACCTATTAATCTTTCGCGGTTCTAGCCAATTATATTCTTGTAAGTATCAAATCATTTTTTGTATGTGGTTCATAATGGAACTACTATCTACACCATAAGCGAGAGTGAAGGTAGCTACACTTAGCTTAATAAGTTATTTCGCACCTTACTACAATTGGTAGATGGTGGACTCGTGTCTACCATTCTAATGGTAGACACGGGCCAAAACGTAGCCTAAAAAAACATAAAACGCGTGAAATTAATGTACATCAACTGTTCTTCAATGAATATCTAAAACTAATATACATCAACTGTTCTCTAATGAACATCGATCTCGATGATTCTTTGTTAACCTTGATCTTTATGTTTCTTAGTTTGTTTATTGCAGATATTTCATTGTTCATTGTATTTTCTTTGTCTATTAATTAGGTTGAGTGGTTGTTCATCAGATATTTCCTATTATATTCATTTTTTTTTCTTGTTGTTCATTGTTAATTTAGATGTTTATTGAGTCTCATGTGTTATTATTTTGTTCTTTTGCTTAGTTTGTTCATTGAGGATGTTGTTTTGTCTATTATGTTGAATCGTGTGTACAATTTAGATGGTAGATTCATGTCTACATCTAATTTGCACACCTTGTAGGCTTTAGGCTTTTTATTGGAGATAAATTGAAGCAAGTCATGTTAGATAATTAGTCGATCAGCTTGAGATGATGTTAGGTAGATTCTTTAGAGTTTATTTAAAGCACCTTCAGACTTTATTAGAATAAAAGGAATGGGTGGTAAATTGGTAATGATGATGACTACTGATGGGAACCTAGTTTGTAAAAACAGTTCAGAAGCTATTGTCCAGAGTTGCTGAGTAGTTAGGTAGGTACAAGTTCCTGTCTTGTGGTACAAGGACTAGATTGCTTGTGTCATGAGTGAGACCAAAATAAAAGAATTAAAACTAGACAGAAAACTAGTCAGATTACTTAAAATAAGGCCTTCACTCTACATACCAATCTTTTTTCTTACTAGCACATCAGATTAGCATAAAAGCCAAAAGGTAGTCTTAGGTATGGATAAACCTAGGAAGTATTATTGAAAAGTGATTATGCTCACAATTCACAGTATGAATTTTTAAAAAAATTTATAATTTTTTTGAATAATAAGTATATTAATAGTCAAAGGCATATTTTAATGATCGTGAAAAATAAATGTCAAGATTAAAAAAAGAAAAGAAAAGGGAGAAATCAAAAAAAGCTTAACAATTTAAAACATTATCATAGGTGGAAGTCAAAATAGTGTAGAGATAGATGGAAAAAGACAAGAGATTATCGAGTCTAAGCTATGGAATCTTCAATAAATTCGATCTACAATAAGTTTAGTGTGTACTCATACGCAATATTCCTTTCACATTTTCATAACTCAGCATCAAAACATCACATTTAAGAGCAAAATCGATAACTTATACTATAAAAATTAAACAAGGTTAACTAAGGATGTCTTGGCTTAGTGATTAAGATTGAAGTGCTGTGAAGGATAGATCATAGGTTCGATTCCTCCTCCCCTTTTTTGTTCTTTGTACTGACTTCGTGGCTCATATAGATTAAAAAAAAAAGTAAACAAGCTTACATAACAAACTTATTATGTACTAGGTCCATCTATAAAGTTGCTACTCAACATTCCCACAAGTGTCACAAAACTAACCTAGCTTGCTACATCCTTGCATCAACATGCAGACATAGCTATTATAAAAGTCAACTAAAAAAAGAGAAAAAAAAAAACTTGATAAAATATGTATAAAAAACGCTTTTAAAGTTCAATAGTTGCAAAAAGTTAAAAGAAAGATAAAGTCTGACCATCTAACACAGACTAACTGACGAATGAAAAGGCAGAAACAAACCTCCACGATCAACAAGGAGAATAGTGGGTCGAGAGGTGTGAGATTTGAAGGGCTTATCACCCTCAAAAGGCTTACAAGCATCAGCTCCATGATCAGGATACATAACAGAACCCACCAATGATCCTCCATACTCTGGTACTCCAAAATTAGCTATAGAACCATCATGATTTGACTTTAAACTATAAGGTTGTAAAACTGTTATGCTGTTCTTCTCTACCACAAACTTCCCACTAACACAGCACACAATTTCTATTATGACCCATAATATGACTAACAACTTCCCCTTCAAATGGACTAGATTCATGCCTCGTTTTTCTTTTTTTTTTTTGACACCTATTGATTGTGTTTCTTTATGAAAATAAAAATTTGAAATGAACCCCTTTTCTATACTGAGTTTTTGTTTGGGATGTTAGGTGGTTTTGTTGGGATTTCTAATTGGTTTTTTTATGGGAGTTGACGTATAAAACAAGTGGTTGCAGAACTGGTCCTCCAGGTGGACAAGTATATAAGAAAGACAGAGTTCGAGTTTTATAGACGCGAAAGCGAGGGAAGACCAAGAGAGGGACAGGGATGACTTTTCCATTTGTTTTCTTCAGAAGACTTCAGTTATGCGTTTACTTGGTAGTTTTTTCCAACAAGAAGGGTATGAGTAGGGGTGTTCATGGGTGGCTAACCGTCTCGAAACAATATTTTGGTTCGGCATACTGAAATTTCGATTCGCTCTTTTTGCGAACTGTTACCATAACCGTTTAGACTGGTTTACCGCTTAAGTAGTTAACCGTTTTGTCACTATAATTTTTCGATTAATCATTAATTTAAGTTATACTATTATGTTTTACTTAATGTATTTTACCCTCCGTTCCAAAATATAGTTCCCATTTCATTTTGCACAGTCTCCAAGACGTACCTTTGACCTATGATATTTTCTAATTCTTATTAGTAAAAAATATAAAAAGTTGATATTATGAATTTATACATTGTGACGAATCTAACAAGACCCCTCATGAATATGTTTTTTTGTATACATTAGTAAGAATATTTGGTCAAAGTTTTTGAAATTTGACTCCCAAAATAGAAATGGGAACTATATTTTGGGACGGAGGGAGTATATATTTTTAATTTTTTAATGCATATATTTTAATATTATATATACTTTAATATAAAATATAACTACATAACTCCTCTTATTTTTGTAACTTACCAACAAATATTAAAATTAATGTAATTGATTGAAAATGTTCCACAGCAATTAAATGGGGAAAAAAATATTTCGGTTAACCGTTCACTCAAAAATTATAACCATAATCGTACCGTTTAACCGTTAATTTTATCGGTTCGGTAACCTTACCGTTGAAAAAAAAATTATCATTACGGTAACCACCCATTTAGACCGATTTTTCAGTATTTCGATAGCTTTTTCAGTTTCGATTTTTATGAACACCCCTAGGTATGAGTACGCCTTGGTTCTTTTTAAAATGATAAGAAGAAAAAACATTTGTAGGCCCTTTGCTCAAGGGGAATAACTCCTAATGCATCGGTTACAAGGATACAAGAAAGAGCCGGAACATTACAGAGATCAATGGAAAAAGACCCGGGTGTTACCAACAAACATTAGGCATGGGATATTTGTGCCGCGAGGACAAAGTTTAATGCCAATACCGGAGTTCGGCTTAGAGCTTTCAAGAAATAGTTTTTGGATTAGACTATCCATGCATATTATAAACAGGTAAGGAGATCGAGGGTCACCTTGGCGAATGCCTTTTTTTTAGGTTTGAACCATGGGGTGATTTGCCCATTGATATTGACCGAGTAGGAGACGTTGGTGACACATTCTTTAATCCAATTGATCCATTGAGCTGGAAAGCCACGTGCAGAGAGACAAGACCACAAAAAGTCGCACTCAATTTTGTCGTATGCCTTTCCCCGTCTAGTTTGAGTGCACACCAGCCAATTTTGGAGTTAGACTTCTAAAACATATTCATAATTTCTTAAGGCTACTAGAATATAACATACATATACATCTCTTACATCTACTCGTGAGAAACATAGGTTCGTATCATGATTTCATACATATCAACAAAGAGAAACTTCACAACCATACTCACCACAACAATCAAATAAGTAGTATCCAAAGGAATATGTAGTTTATGAGAGAAAGAGTAGAATGTAACGCTAGTGGATCGCAATCAACTTACTAAGTTTTGTCAGATCACAACCTCCAGACATCCTATAAACTTACGTTCCCTATTGCATGTGTCTATGAATGGCCAGACTTTTGATACAGGATAGTACATAGCTTAGTACTTCCTGACCTCTAGAACTACAACAATTAAACTAGGTATAGCCCCTATATATATTGCAATGTATATCTATCCCTCCTGATATCTCACATATCAAAATAATAAAAAACAATTCATTCTAAAACCTTCTACCATCAATTAATTAATAGGAATACCCAACCGCCTTATGATAAGAGGTTTTTAGTGTGTCGTTCAGGCACCAAAAATCGTTTTTCAAACAATATTTGTAAAACCTAACAAGCAATTACTACGAACGTAGTAAAGGCAAGTTAAGGGTCAATCCACAGGGGTACCAAAAATTGTTTTTCAAACAATATTTGTAAAACCTAACAAGCAATTACTACGAACGTAGTAAAGGCAAGTTAAGGGTCAATCCATAGGGAAAACGGGATTAATTCAAGTCTATCAAGTCTAACTGTAACACCCTGACAATTTTCAATTTTTCCAAATACCTTTTAAATATAAGATTTAGAGAATCATCAAAGCATTATCACCCGTTTATTCAGTATTTTGTAGCGGAAAACATAATAAATAACTTTATTAATAAAACTTAGTCAACTACAAAGTTAACTCCAAAAGTCAAACTAAGAAAGCTAAACTTAAAAGTTAAAACCAAATCAACTTATAAAAGTAGGACCTGAAGTATGATAAATAGACTATACAGACTCTCCAAATCCCGAACCCAGTGATGCATTATTTTCAAACATGTAGGTGGACAATGCACTATATATTGATTCCTATAGACTGCTCACCAAACTGGGTCATCATAGGATCAATAAAGCATAGCCATAATCAACATACATAAACAAAAGCACGTAATCAGCAAGCTGAGTACTACATAATAAATAAATAATCCTAACATGATACTACTACATAATAAACAGAAATAAATAACAATATAATAACCTTGCAGATAACTCTTACTGAGCTAAACTTCACAACCAACATTTTATATACTTTAAATGGAATAGTCAATGGAACGACTTGTCTGACGAAAAACCAGTCTTCCCTTTCGAATACGACATACGGGTGCGACCCTGTATTCCCATGACCTACGATATCGAGGAACCTTTAAAATAAGAAAAGGAATGGTGATCAATCTGATCCTAGTAAAAAAGCCATGGGCTACCATCCTGTAGTCCAACTCTGTACTTGTCCAACACTTCAGACGTGCACAAGTATAAAGCTATTGATATCCACATTTCACTTTACATGATTAACCATTTTTACTTGTTATGACTCAGAAGCAATACAAAAAATACAATCGTCAAACAATCATAAACTTCCATTTTTATCTTAGGATTAGATAACTGATCAAACAACTTAACAACCCAAGATTAATTCAAACTTTAATCCAATTTTTCTTATGTGTTGAACCTAGCAAACAATCAACAAACCTTCACTAGTACAAAAAAGGCAATTTGCGTCGGATGTGAGGCGCCTATTTGCGTCGGACTTCGGTGCGACGCCAAAGCCCTCGACGCAAATGACTCAGAATCGATCTGCGTCGTATGCGGAAACGACGCAGATGGTTCACCTATTTGCGTCGCACCTTTATACGGTACGACGCATGCCTTATATACAACCTTGTTTTTCACCCACAAAAAAAAAAAAAGATATGCGTCGCATATAGTACCACATCCGACGCAAATTGATTTTTTAAAAAAAAAAAATCATCATTTGCGTCGCATAAGGCTCAATACGCGACGCAAATTTGCGATTTTTTAACAAAAAAAAAATAAAATTTGTTGAACTGAACCCAACAAACAGATACAGAAACGAAACTAAAACAGAATATATACAACAAGATGTATACTCACACCAACATATACAAAATATTTAAAAAATGATAAGCTAAAAAATATATAAAAAATGATAAGCTAAAAACAGATACAGATGTATACTAAAACAGATTCAGATGTATACTTAAGAGGCGAAAAAAATATATAAAAAATGATAAGCTAAAAAATATGTTGAGAAGATACAGAAATAACTGAAAATTCGACAAAATATATACAAAATGAAGAATAAACAACAAAAAATTGAGAAAAGAAGCGTGCAGATCTGAAAAAATGTAGAAATACAACACGAATTGATGCAACAATTCGTTAATCCAAAAAAAAATGCTCTAAAAATCCTAAAAAACAAATCTCTCAAAATACAACAACAAAAAATCCTAAAAACCTGAGATCTGAAAACTTTTCGTTGATGACATGAGATCTAAAATCATCGTGGCTTCTTGATGGTTGTAACACACAATAGAGCAATGAACAGCAACAATCGACGAACAAGTAGTGCCGACGAACCAGTGCCGACGAACCACCGCGACGAACCAGCGCCAACGAACAAGAGCGACGAACCAGCGCGACGAAGCCCACGAACTATCGCGACGAAGAGAGAGAAATAGAGTGTCGACGACCAGCGCGACGAGGAGAGAGAAAAGAAAGATGCGGCCAGGCAGCAGTTAGAGAGGAGAAAAGAAAGAGCGCGACGAACCAGAGAGGAGATTGAGGAATTTAGGAGGGAGAGAGGAGATTGAAGGCAGCAGTTAGAGAGGAGAAAAGAAATTTTAGGGTTCGCTGTTTAGAGAGGGTGAGAGAGAGAGGGGGGAGGGTGAGAGACGGCTTCTATAGTTTTAGGGTTTGGGGGTTTGAGCGAAAATTTTAAAGGGGCTTTTGGCTGATGTGCGTCGGATGGGCCAAGGGGTCCGACGCACATGATCCTTTTGCAACGCACATTGCTATAGTGCGACGCAGATAGGGCTTAAAAATTTGTCACCTGAATGCAGGGATGTGCATCGGATGGGCCTCAATGTCCGACGCATATGGGCTATATGCGTCGCACATCAATAGGGTACGACGCATATAGCTTGTATATGGTGCTTATGCAGTGATATTGTGCGTCGATTCATTGTTGTATGCGACGCAAATGGTATTTGTGCGTCGTTTCTGTGTTTGTGCGACGCAAATGGGACGACGCAAATTAACCTTTTTCTACTAGTGCTTTCAAAGGTATAAAATATCAACTTAACAAATAAAGTCCTCGATCCTCATAAAATAGTGAAATAATAAAAAGGGACAATATACATAAATGAGCTATTGCAACTCCTAAAAAATGTTGCAATAGAGCCAAAAACCATTGCAACGGTCCAACAATCGTTGTTGTTGTTGCCGTTGCATTAGACCTGATGCAACAGTTTTTTGGCCTATTGCAACTCCCATATGCAGACTTCAGAAATTGTTGCATTAGCTACAATGCAACACCCCTTTTGCTTTAATGCAACGCCCCTACTATATTATTCTAAGTCGTTGCATTAGCCTAATGTAATGCTTAATTTTTAGATTATTTGAAAATGGGCCTGGGTAACCCAATAAGGAGGAGGAGAGTTTAGCCAACTTACAAGTTAGAAGGTTCCATCTTAAAACCAATTGGTTTTAGGATGGAACCTCCTATCTTGTAAGTGAGCTCAACTCTCCTCCTCCTTATTGGGTTATCCAGGCCCATTTTCATATAATCTGAAATTTAACATGGTATCAGAGCTCGAGTTGCGGGTCTCGTCTAAACTGGGTATTTGATCGCTACTGGATAAGGATTTACCTCGACAGGATGTCCAACCCCTAAGAGGATTATTGCTCTGACCTTTCCAGTTAGCTCTGAATTTCTAAGGACACTCACAAATAAGGGGGTGTGTTGAAACCCATTGAAAGTCCACTTGTGAGTGTCCCACATTGGAGAAAGAGGAGAGAATAAACCACTTTATAAGATGAGGAGTTACTCCTCCTATCACCAATTGGTTTTAGGATGGAACCTCCTATCTTGTAAGTGGGCTAAACTCTCCTCCTCCTTATTGGGTTACCCAGGCCCATTTTCATATAATCTGAAATTTAACACTGACAAATATGAGGGTAAAGGTTTTGTCTTGCCTTGTATTACGTATACTGCCAGAATATATGTACAAAGCTAATGGGATGTAAAAGGAAGCGCCCCATGTGAATAGGATATTACATAAAGTACAGGATATACATAAACTAGGACACTATATAGAATTAAGGAAACAAAATATCCTCAATATATATCTTATACTCCCCCTCAAGGAGGCGCGTGAAGGTCACGAACGCCCAACTTGCCAAATAAAAGGAAAACTGTGCAGCACCAAGGGCCTTGGTAAACAAATTCGCCAACTGGAAAGATGTACAAATGTAGGCGGCGGTAGAAATAACCCCTGCCACAAGGAGTTCCCGAACAAAATGACAATCGATGTCTATATGCTTGGTACGCTCATGAAAAATCGGGTTAGCAGCAATGTGAAGAGCCGCTTGATTATCACAATAGAGACGAGCAGGAGAAGAATGAAAGACACCAAGTGAAGCAAGAAAACAACGAAGCCAATTTATTTCAGCGCAACAGAAGGCCATAGATCTATACTTGGCTTCAACCCAGGATCGTGAAATAGTACCTTGCTTCTTGCTCTTCCACGAGATGGATGAGAAACCAAGCATAATAAAATATCCGGAAACTGATCGTCGAGAAATGGGACAACTAGCCCAGTCCGAATCACAATATGCATAAAGCTGAAGATCACTATATGCGCGGAGAAACACATCTTGGCCAGGGTGTGATTTGAGATACCGAAGGACTCGAATAGCAGCGTCGTAGTGATCCTCACAAGGGGTCTGCATGAATTGAGATAAGACATGAAGTGCATAAGAAATATCCGATCGTGTCAATGTCAAATAAAGGAGATGTCCAATAAGACGTCGATATCGTGCTGGATCAGAGTATGCAGTTGCAGTAGAGGCGCCTAACTGGTGATTTTGAGGCAAAGGTGTGGCTGCGGATTTGGAGCCAAGAAGGTCGGCTTCTTGTAAAAGATCAAGAGTATATTTCCGTTGACACAAAAACATTCCGTCTGCAGAGCGAGCTGGAAACAATTATCTAAGTATTGTTTAAAAGTAGTACACAAAATAGAATTGTTCCCTGCAATAATAATATCATCCACATAGACTAGAAGGGATAAAATATCGCCACCACGACGATAAGTAAATAAAGTATGATCAGCATGGGATTGTTGAAAACCATAGTTCCGAAGAGCAGTAGACAATTTTGCAAACCAGTTCCGTGGAGACTGTCATAAGCCATACAAAGACTTACGTAAATGACAAACTTTACCAGGAGAAGAAGTGGAATAGCCAGGTGGAAGTTTCAAGTAAACTTCCTCAGACAAATCACCATGTAAAAAAGCGTTGTTGACATCTAATTGATGTACCTCCAATTTTTAGCAACGGCAATAGCAAGAAAAGTGCGAACGCGGACCATGTTGGCGATGGGAGCAAAGTATGAGTAAAATCCCCCCCCCCCCCTCCGTCTGATGATTGCCTAGAACGACAAGTCGCGCGTGGTGGGGGATGGCAGAAGGGAGGAAGGGGACTGCGTGGCGGTAGATGGCGAAAGGGGGGGCAGCGTGGTGGTAGATGGCGGAAGGGGGAGGGGGCTTCATGGTGGGGGAGGGGGGAAGGGGGAGGGTGTTGCGTGGTGGGGGTCAGGTGGTGGTGGGTATGGTGGCGGTGCTGGCCGGTTGGGGTTAGGGTTTGTTAGGGGGTGTTGGGTTGTGGGCTAGGGGTGGGGTAGTTGGGTTGTGGGCTAGGGGTGGGGTGGCTGGTTGTGGGCTTTTAGGGTTAGTTTTTTTGGTTAGTTAGGTTTAGGATTGAGGGTTAGAATTAAGGTTTAGGGTGTAGGGTAGTTCATTAGGATTAAAGGGAAGATTAGGGGTTAATGACTAACGAAAGTTTAACACCCTTGGTCAAAAGGGCAAGTTGATGTATTTTTCGAAAAGTGAGGGGTATATGGTGAATTTGAACAGTTGAAAGGGTATACGGTGGAAAAAAAAATTGTCAGAGGTATATGGTGAAAAAACCGTTGACTTTGAGAGCGAGAAAGTTATATTCTTTCTTCTACAAATCTTCTTCGTTCTTTCGTTGTTGAAGTTGACCATTTTCTTTCTAAATCTTACTCCATGATCTCCTAAATATATGCTTGTAAGATCGTGTGAGTTATGGCCCTAAATTAGCTGCGCATAATCCACGAGTATAGCAATGGTAATGGCAGCTCCCACTATCCGTTAATGGAGCAAAAATCAAGCCGTTAATTACTTTGTTCTTCGCCGGTTAGTTATGAAGGTTGGAGCACTTATAGGAAGTAGTTCCTCCTTTTCCATGCAACTTCAGCCAACTTAATCATTGAGGACCCGTATACTCCGACGGGCGTTTTAACTTATTTTAACAAAAACAAAAACAATACCTCATAACTAAGAATCTTCAACAAAAAGATTATAAGTTAATAGAACATTATATATACCTCATAATTCCAAGTGAACAAAAGTAATATCTTGACTTAGATTTATAAAATCTTTTTTCCTTCAAGATACATAAATAAATATAACAAAATTTTTGATGTTTTATAATTTTCGAAAATAACATAATATTTATAGAATACAACAATATTCTCCCTTTTTGATGATGGCAAATATAAGACATAAAATAACATAAAAAAATAAAACAATAGCAAAAAGAAAAATAATTAAGAGCTATGAGGTTTAATATAATAATAAAAACAAAAACAAATCAAAAACTAACATACGCTAAGTAAAAACTAACATACTCTAAGTAAAAAACGACACTAATTAAAGACACACAAGTCTATAACCAAAAAATAATCTTTAACGACACTAACTAAAGACACACAAGTCTATAACCAAAAAATATTTTGTGATAAGAGACTAATGACTATTAAAGAATCAGTCACCATAAATCCGAGATCATTAGAATGTTATTTTATGTGCCACGGTTTTTTCCCCCTTTTTTCATCATCAAAAAACAATAAAAGAATCAGCAATATGCATATAAGACATGATATATACAGCAGCATAGCATAATAGCTCAAACATGATATCTAATAATGCTAGCCATCCAAGCAATTTAATGAGAATAGCAAGATAGGAGCAACGCAACATAGCAAAAAAAATGCACAAGATATGTTCAGGGAGAAAAGGAAAAATGAAAAGATAAACGAATGAGGCAAATGAAAAATAAGCAGCAAAAGAAGGTGTGCTCCGCACAATCATAGGATAAAGAAAATAAAAACAAGTCACCTCCGTTTAATACAACCCAAAAAAAATGTTTAATGAGATAAAGAGATAGGAAATTGAAATGGGGATTAAGGTTCGGGACAAACAGAGAAAGTAGAGACCACATGGTCAATCTTCTCTCTCACTGCTGCTTCACCATGCCTTACAACAGCAAGAACCGTCTCCCATTGAATGTTAAGGCCTGCAACTCGAGCTTTCACACCTTCGATTCTAGCATGCAAGAGAGTCAGAGACTCTTGTAGTGAGTGAAGAATCCCAAAGAGACCAGTGGTGGAGAGTACGGGATGATCAATTGTCTGAGATCCTGAAGGAGCTTAATCCTCCTCCAAATTGATGTGAACTGCACCCTGTCCCTGTTCCCGAGGGATCTTGGTCTCAGCAATCCTTTGACTCTTGCAGACAGACCTAGGACCCTCTGTACGGACCTCCTCCTCCGACTTCCTCTTAGAACCAACTTCTCCCTTCCCCTTTGTCTTTGATCCCTCAAAGACTAAGTTCCCACCCAGTACCTTCAAGGACAATTTAGAAAGGGTATCCTTGGTCAAGTAGTTATCAGGTTCAAGGTCAAATGATGTATTTGAGGGGAGTTTGATTTGATTTTTCTTAAGGATGACAAAGATAAGGTTGGCATATCCAACCTTAGTATTATGAGAATTAAAGTAGGATAGATGGAAGATCATTAAGGCAGGGAAATTAAAATTAATGGTTTTTCCAAGGTAGAACATGAGGGAGAGATCCATAAGAATCGCTTGAGTCCTTTTAGATGTTCTTGGTAAGATGAATCGCCAGACCAATTGATAAAAGAAATTTGTGGTAAGGAGAGAAATCCTTTGATAAAGGGACAGGTCACATTCTTTTGCCCCAAAATATTTTAAAATGGTTACATTTGATGCACCATTGACATTTAACTTAGCACTACCCTTCATATACTCTTTGTACCCTTGAAGAGGTACCTCAAACCATTCGCTCAAAACCTTTTCGGAAATTTTCATAAATTTTCCATTCACAACCCCGATGCACATAAATCGTTATTCTCAAAACTAGACACAAACTCACCCATTTCCTCTTCATACAAACCCTCATTAAAACTAAGAATTTTTACCCTATTTTTAAAACTAAACTAAGTCAAGAAATTGACTCCATTTTATTTTCTTGCATCAAGAAAAATCGACACAAAATCCAATTATGTATTTAGAGGACTTAGATTTCTTGCCCCTTTTAGTAGGAACTAACACTTCTTGCTCTGTTTCAACCTCCTCCACAAATTCTTATTTTTTTTCAGAGAAATTAATTCCGGTTCGCCCGAAGGTTAATATGATCCCATAGAATTGGTGTTTGATTTTGATGACTCAGTTTCACTTGCATTGTAATCGACCAAAAGAGAGGAATTTTCGGTGGGTAAATTTTGGATACTTTCTGATGTGGTTTTCTTGGAAGCCATTTTTTTAGTGAGGTGAAGAAGATGAGTTCGAGTGTGAGATGTTTTAGGAGAGAGAATAGAGTGATTTTGAAGAGGTAGTAGTTTTGGGATTAATAGCAGTGAAATTTGGCGTGTGAGAATAGATTGATTTGATGGATTTTTATGTGGGTTAATTTTGGGGAAATTTAATGTGGCTTTTTTTTTCCCATCTCTAAATCCTTTGAATTTGTCATTTCTTGGGTTTGTACATGCACACTGGTGAAGCGGTGCTTTATTTAATTTATGTAAATTTTTTTGGGGAATTAATGAAGAAAGATAAATACTTTTTTGAGATTTTTGATGAAAATGAGAAAGAGAAAATAAAAAACTGAAAAGAAAATTGAGAGGGAAAAAATAAAAATGAAGAAGGTGTGAACTCATGCATGGTACACCTCTAGGCCATATGTATGTTGTCCTAACTAATGTATGCTCAAATATACGCATGGACAATAAGGGGAGTATTATGAAGACAAGATGTGAGTCCTTTACCATGAAGTGTAATACATAAATATCTTCACAACATAATGCTAGTTACTTATTGAATATTAATTAAACTAAGAGTTCTATTTTGTGCAGCACGCTCAATGAATTCTAATCATTCCTAGTTCTAGGCTAATTTTCTCAAATTTTTCTCTAGGAAGTGGGTTGGTCAAGATGTCAGTTATTTGATTTTCAGTAGGACAAAATTCAACTTTAACAAGACCTTATTCAACATTGTCGTTAAGAAAGTGATGCCTAATGTGTATGTGTTTAACTCTTGAATGATGAACTGGATCTTTGGAAATGCATATGACACTTGTATTATCACAGTAGATAGGAACACACTTAAACTTAATACAAAAGTCTTGTACCTGTTTCTTGATCCAGGGGACATGGGAACAACATGCAGCAGCTGCCCCATACTCTGCTTCTGCAGTGGATAGGGAAACTGTCTTCTATTTCTTTGAGCTTCACGAGACCAAGCTTATTCCTAGATATTGAAGAATGTCAAATGTGCTTTTGCGATTTACTAAGTCTCCAGTATAATCCGCATAAGTCATCACTTCGAGGATAAAACAAACATAAGTCATCACTTCCTTTCAAATATCTAAGAATTCGCTTAACTGCCATTAAGTGAGATTCTTTAGGATTTGATTGGAATCTTGCACATAAACCAATACTAAAAGCAATATCAAGTCTACTTGTAGTTAAGTAGAGTAAAGAACCAATTTATATCTATGTATTGCTTCTCATTTACACACTTACCATTTGTTTCTTCGCCTAACCTTGTTCCTGTCCTATGGGAGTGTGGTTGTTTTTTATTGTTCCAGTCCATATTTCTTCAGCAGTTTCTTGACATATTTTTGTTGATGGATCATTGTTCCTCTTTCATTTGCTTGATTTGCAATCCCACAAACAAGTTCAATTCTCCCATCATACTCATTTCGAACTCACTCCTTACATAGAAGACCATTAGTAGCACCGAATATTATATCATCAACATAAATTTGAACTACTAGTATGTTTGTTCCTTTTGATCTAAGGAACAGTGTTCCATCAACCTTGCCTCTAATGAAATCATGAAAAAGTAAGAATTTGGACAACCTTTCATACCAAGATCTAGGAGCTTGTTTCAACCCATAAAGGACTTTATCAAGCTTATTGACCCAATTTGAAAGGTCCGGATTTTCAAACCCAGAAGGTTGTTCCACATAGACGTCTTCAAGTAAGAATCCGTTTAAAAATGCACATTTTACGTCCATTTGGTACATCTTGAATCCCATAAATGCATCAAATGCAATAAAAATTCTTATTGTTTCTATTAGGAGCAATGGTTTCATCGAAATCAATACCTTCTTGTTGGTTGTACCCTTTGGCTATAAGTCTAGCCTTTTTTCTTACCACTGTTCCATGCTCATCAAGCTTGTTCCTAAAGACCCATTTAAGTCCAATAACTTTCTGGTTCTTTGTTTGTTCTCCAGGTGCTAGACCTTGTTCCTCTGGAACTAATTTAGTTCCTCTTGCATGACATTTGTCCAATCAGCTTCCTGGAGTGCTTTCATATGATCCTTAGGTTCTGTCATAGATGATAAAGCATGAAAAGCACAAAAATTCTTTATTTGAGATCTAGTTTGAGTTCCCTTTTCAATATCGCTTATAATTAATTATAAGGGATAAGAATTTCGGTGCTTCCAAGGTTATGGATCAAAGCTCCTTGTTGCTTCTTGAGTTCCTTGAGGCGGTTGATTTATGCGAGTTTCTTCAGTTTTCAGGAGTTAGTAAAGTTTTTCTCGATCTCCTCTCGTTGCTTGTTCCTCGGGAGCATCAAGCACTAGGTTCTCTGGATCAGGAACTAGCTTCTTCTCTTTTCCTGCAGGGGTTAGTTCCTCGTCAATATGATTAGACTCTCCTGGACGAGTGAATCAAAATTCAAAGTCATTGTCATGAATCTATTCCTGCAAAGAGTTAGTTTCATCAAATATAATATGGACACTTTCCTCAACACACATTGTACGCTTATTGTAAACACGATAAGCTACTATTTGAGGCATAACCTAGAAATATAACCTCATCAGTTCTAGCATCAAACTTTCCTAAATTACCTGTTTCATTATTATGACAAAGCATTTACATCCAAAAACTCGAAAGTAAGAAATATTTGGATTTCTTCCTTTGAGCAGCTCATAAGGAGTCTTCAATGTAATTGGTCTCAGCATGACTCTATTGTTGATGTAGCATGCTGTGTTTACTGCTTCCGCCCATAAGTTCTTCGAAAGACTACTTGCAATTAACGTTGTCCTTGTCATATACTCTATGGTCCGGTTCTTCCTCTCTACTACACCATTTTGTTGTGGCGTTCGTGGCGCTAACAAGTTGTGACCTAGACCCTCATTGCTACAAATTCATCAAAATTGGAGTTTTCAAACTCCTTTCCATGGTCAGATCTTAGATTTTTTAATTTGTAACCACTAGTTCATTGAATCTTTTTAGCAAACGTTAAAAATTCATTAAATGTTTCGTCTTTGCTATGAAGAAAGATAACCCATGTAATATATCTCGAGTAATCATCTACAATCACCAATACATATCTCTTACCTGATCGACTTTGAATGCGTACAGGGCCACATAAGTCCATATGAATGAGTTCTAATAGACTTTGTGTGCTTACCATTTTCTTTCATTTGAATGAGGATCTCCCTTGTTTTTCTTTTGCACAAGGATCACAAACACCATGGTTTGTGAACTTAATCGTTTGTAATCTAACTACTAAGTCTTTCCCATTTAGTTTGTTTAGTAGGGACAAGCTGGCATGTCATCAACACTTGTGCCACAACAGGGGGTCTTCTTCAATCACGCTTACACATGTGAGATTTTTCCTAGGAACAAGGTTGAGATCGACCATATAGGTATTCCGTTTCCTTGTTCCTTCAAGTATCTTGGTTCCAGTACTTTTATTGCTAAAAACACATGACTCATTAGTAAACTTCACTATATTTCCTTTATCAAAATATTAAAAAATACTTAGTAGACTATGATTTAAGCCCTCGACCAAAAATATGTTATCTATGAAAAGTGACATAGACTTACCAAACTTACCAACAACGAACTACAATATTACCAGTTAGGTTGTCTCCAAAGGTCACTGTTCCTCCATGGTATGCTGAAAGTGAGAGAAACTTGGATTGATCACCAGTCATATGCTTGAAACACCTGCTATGGAGGAACCACAGGTTGTTCTCCTTCACTTCAGCTTGTACCCAAAGAAACTAGTCAATGGTAGGAACCCACTCTTGCTTGGGTTCCTTTTGTGGACTCAAATCATACATTGCTTTTCATACCTGTTTCACTAGGTATGTATTTTTCTTTATACGTTCCTCCCTGATGGAACAGTCAGAAACTATGTGTCCACTGTTCCCACAGTAGGAACATATCTTGCTACTAGGAAAATCAACAAATTCTTTCTTTTTATTTTTCTACTTGTGATTAAAGCCTAGTCCATCCCTTCCTTTGTTTTGATACTTTTGTATCCATCTTACATGATGAGGCAGTTTGATCCTAGAGAAACCCAGTTCCTTCTTTAGTACCAGATTTTTACTCAGAGCATTTTCATAATCAGACTTTAGTTTTTCAAAATCTGTCCTGGTACTAGTTGAAGGAACTGATCCTTCAGGAACAAAGAGTCTCAACTCTGCCAGTTCCATGTTTAAAAAATAATTCTCATTTTAACCTTTTCGAAAGCTTCTTGTATACTTTGATTTTTATCAAAAAGGTCAAAGAACCGTTTTTCAATATTGGTTTTTAAAGAATAAAGCTAGTTGGAATGTTTCTTAGTGACTTTTAGGGCATTCTTTAGTTGACCCATATTAACACACATAGCCTTAAAATCATCTAAGCTTTTGAGAAGTAATTTCACAGGTTGGCTTTTGTTAATTTCTGTAAACTCTTCTTCTATAATGTTAGGACATACCTTGTTGTTAGATGACTCTCCTTCATCGTTAGTTTTGGCCATATGAGACATAGGTGAGCAGTCTCTTCTTCTTCCTGTTCCTGTTCCTCCT
Organism: Beta vulgaris subsp. vulgaris; assembly: GCF_026745355.1. NCBI lineage: Eukaryota > Viridiplantae > Streptophyta > Magnoliopsida > Caryophyllales > Amaranthaceae > Beta > Beta vulgaris. The sequence continues at coordinate 16,483,452 of NC_079208.1, forward strand.
CAGAATTAGATTCTCCCCATGCTGCAACCATGGCTCTCTCCGTTTCTACTTTTGAAAAAGGTTTTGGTTGATCCTTGCTCCTTTCTTTGAATTTGCCTTTACCCTTCTCGGTATCCAATCGAGGACACTCTTTGATAAAGTGGTCTGGACTTCCACATTTGTGACAACTTAATTTGGTAGGCTTCCTTGTGACCTTCCCTTTATAGTTCTTGTTAAAGAACTTCTTGAATCTTCGTACTATCATAGCAGCTTCTTCGTCATCTGTCTCTGACTCTTCTTGATCATCTAATTTGAGAGCCAGAGTCTTTAGTCTTACTGTATTTGATTTATAAGTTCCTAGATGCAACTCATGTGTCATCAAGGAACCTACCAACTGCTCTACATTGAATGTAGTGATATCTTTGGTTTCTAACAAAGCTGTTACTTTAGCCATCCACTTCCCATCTTGGGGAAGACTCCTTAGAACCTTTCGAACTTGTTCCTCTGGAGTAATGATTTTTCCAAGAGAATAAAGTTCATTTATGATGTTCGAGAAGCAAGTTAACATTTCTTGAACAGGATCTTTTTGTTTCATTTCAAACAATTCATACTTATGCATGAGCATGTCGATCTTTGATCTTTTCACCTCACTTGTTCCTTCATGCGTAATTTAAAGAAGTGGTCGTCCTAAAATATACCTACAATTTTTGCAAGTGTACGTATCAAGTATAATAGTATAGGTGAGTAAGGTATCGTTTCCCACAAGGAGGTATGATCAACTACCAAATTTAGAGATACTAATATTATTTAGATGTTCCAGAAATAGTGAATGATAGTGATAAACTAAACTACTAAAAATAAGAACTAAACTAATCCTAACACTAAAAAGGGTCGGGTAATAGGTATAACCAAATATGAGAGAGATAGTTATTGGTTTCGGGTTTCACCTTTTACTTCCTATAATGAGATTAAAATAGTTGTTGGGTTGAAACAATATTGGGTTGCAATGATCGAACTTCCTATGATATGTTATCTCCTCTTCCAAGGTAGAAAACGTTTATTTATACTAATTTTACGCCTACTTCCCTGGTCATAACAATTAATATAAACCCATTACAAACAAGAAATTCATATAAAGGACCACCTCAAGTGTATAACTATTCCTAAAATTATACTACTTGACGTTAATTAATAATCCCATGAACTAATATTGAAATTTCACTTCCACTAATGATCCAATATCTTAAACATATAATAAACTGACAAGATCAATTATATGAAAACAAACCAAGATTATGAAATTGCAATTATAATAAATCAAACCCAAATAATATTTTCAATTCATTGATGGAAATATAAAAGACTACATCCCTAACCTAGAACAAAGAAATTTAGCAAGAAATAACAACTAAATCAATCCAATTAAATGACAATGAATAATTAAAACCTAACATTGTAATTAAACTAAATCAACAGTTGAATGATTAAAAGTTAAAGAAGTAGAAGAACTCAAATCAGATGAACTTTTGACTTCCGTCAATAGCCACCGCAGCCGTACTGGCGTCGTGCGCTGGTGTCGTGCGCTGGTGTCGTGCGCTGTTGTCTGTTCTTCGTCGCATTTTTTGTGCTACGTCTCCGTCGCTTCTATTGTGCTGCCTCTGTACTCTCCTCTTCCGTCCCTCTGCACTTCGTTCCCTCTCTCCTTCTTTTTTCACTTTCATTGGCGACCTCATTTTCTTTAATCGTACTCTTTATGTTACTTAACTCCTTACCATTTCTAAGAATGATAGTGTTGCAGTGCTATTTAGGATTAACTTCAGTTTTACTAGGCAAAGCTCCTTGACTTCTAGAATTAATGGCATTAGCTAACTGTCCAAGTTGAAGTTCTACATTTTTATTAGAAATAGAAATCTGATCAACTTTAGTTTCCAACTTTTCAATTCTTTCAGAAGTAGGATTAGCCAATTTTTCAATAGCCAACTCCCATGATGGTCTAATTTCTTGTTGATTTTGCCTTTGGTGGAACCTAGGTGGATGTTGTGAATTATTATCATTAACAGTTTGTTATCCTGGATTCCTCCAAGAGAAATTAGGATGGTTTCTCCAGCCTGGATTATGAGTATTAGAATAGGGATCATTTTGTGGGTGCTTATAAGAATTAGAAACATATTGATCTTTCTCCACATTAGCACATTCAACAGTTAAATAATCACCTCCACACAAATTACATGCATAGTAGTAGAGACAGAATTGACATTACTTATTTTAGTAAACAAATTGACTAATTTGTCAACTTTTGCATTTAACATGTTAATTCCTTTTGCTTCATACATACCAACAATATTCTTTGGTTTACCCCTATTATTAGACCAATGATAATTATTAGAAGCCATTTTTTCAAGTAACCTATTAACTACTTTAGTAGTTTTACTTATTTATTGTTATTCAAACAGATTCATTAAGACTGTTATAAAAAGTTTGTACTAGCAACCAATTAGGAACACCATGATGAGGACACTTACATTGTAAATCTTTAAATCTTCGTCATGCTTCATATAAAGACTCCCCATCATATTGACCAAAACTACTTATATCGTTTCTAAACTTAGTAGTTTTTTCTGAAGGAAAATATTTACTAAGAAAAGCTTGAGATAATGTAGCCCGTGTTGTAAATGAACTTGGCGGATTAGATTTTAACCACGTTTTAGCTTTATCTTTAAGTGAAAACAGAAACAAACCAAGTCGAATAACATCGTCAGTTACTCCATTTAACTTGACAGTGTCACATTTTTCAAGAAAAGTGATTATGTGTTCATTAGGGTCTTCATTATCTAGGCCACTAAATTGGCCTTATTGAATTATTTGAATTAAAGCACAGCGAAGCTCAAAATTATTAGCAGAAATATTAGGCCTTACACTACTTGAAGGTGCACCACTAGTATTCAGCATTGTGAAATCACGTAAAGGCTTTTCATTTTTGTCCCCCGTCTCTAATGATTTTTTGTCAGATTCTTCAGAGAAGATGTTCTCTAAATCAAAATCTGACAGCTTTTATATTTGCTCCAACCTTTTTCTGTTTCCTTAGTGCACGAGCTGTTTTTTCAATCTCAGAGTCAAAAGAAACCAAAGATTGATTAGTACATGGCATACACTAATAAATATCATAAAGATTGAACTTAAATTCATAATTCTGTAAGCAAAAAAAGAAAATTCATGAAAAGTGCAACAACTTCTACGCTAAATAATCAAGAAACACAATTACTAGTGATTAGACAAGAAACTAGTTATTAAAAAAAAATCTAATACTAATAACTCAAGAACACAAAGATAGCTCTAACAAAATGTTTATGAGAGGGAATAAAAAATTTTCTAAGGAAAAATAAAACAATTGCTAACAAGAAAATAAAGTCTAAACTAACATTAAAATCCCTCTAGTATGATATTGAACTATTGCCTCCCCGACAATGGCGCCAAAAACTTGGTCGGTCCTTAAATTACCTTAAAATACCACAAGTGTATGGGTCAATTAAAGTAAATATAGGGTAAGCAAGATATCTTTTACCACAAGGAGGTATGATCATCTACCAAATTAAGAAAATCTAATATTATTTAGACGATCCGGAAATAGTGATTGGTGGTGATAATTAAACTACTAGTTAATAAGAACTAAACTAATTCTTACTCTAAAAGGGTTGGGTAATAGGTATAACCAAATATGAGATTAAACTAGTTGTTGGGTTGAAATAATATTGGGTTGCAATGATCAAACTTTCTATGATATATTATCTCCTCTTCCAAGGTAGAAAATGTGTATTTATACTAATCTTACGCCTAGTTCAGTGGTCATAACAATTAATATAAACCCATTACGAACAAGAAATTCATATAAAGGACCACCCCAAGTGTATAACTATTCCTAAAATTATACTACTCGACGTTTAATAATCCCATGAACTAATATTGAAATTTCACTTCTGCTAATAATCCAATATCTTAAAAAATAATCAACTGGCCAAATCAATAATATGAAAACAAACCAAGATTGTCAAATTGCAATTATAATAAATCAAACCCAAACAATAAATTCAACTCATTGATAGAAATATAAAAGATTACATCCCTAACCTAGAACAAAGAAATTTAGCAAGACATAACAACTAAATCAATCCAATTGAGTAACAATGAAGAATTAAAACCTAACATTGTAATTAAACAAAATCAACAATTGAATAATTAAAAGTTCAAGAAGTAGAAGAACTCCAATCCGATGAACTTTTAACTTCCGTTAATAGCCACCGCAGCTGTGCTGGCGTCGTATGCTGGCGTCTGTTTCTTCGTCGCGCCTGTGTTCTTCGTCGCGTCTTTTGTGCTACGTCTCCGTAGCCTCTATTGTTCTCCTGATGCCTCCTTTTTTTTTTCTTTTCTTTCTATTGTCATCTCCCCTTCCTTTAGTCGCTGTCCTCTTTTCTTAGGTTATTTTTTTGTTCTCTTTCTGGCCCAACAAGAGGTCTTTTACTTCAATTCTTCATCCTACTTGGTTGTACTCCTCCTTTACTTTTCGTTTTGTCATCATATGGCTGTTGTAGGACTAACATTAGGCACAAATTATCTAGAAAGACTGCCTAACTTTAATATTAAAGTTAGACCAGTCCAGGCCCAATTCTAATAGAGACCCAACCTCAACCAGCATCATTTAATCCAGTGACATTCTGTTATCTCCAACCCAGCGACATTTCTCTTTCTCTCTCTTCCCCCTCCAAATTTCGTTCAAATCCTTTCTCTTTCTCTCTCTTCCCCCTCCAAATTTCGTTCATCTCGCTCTTCGGATGCGTGTATAACTATAATTACATGAATATTATCATCAATTAATTCAAATTTTGAAAATTGTTTTTTTCCAGATCTTGAGAATTAGATATTTCAATTAGCAAGAAAAGTAATTCTTCTGCAATTGTGAATTTGCTGCGGTCAATTAGGGTTTTATTTTGTTGCAGATTGATTCATACGGGTAGAAATTCATTGATTTATAGACGCCAATTCTTTTCTAATGAATTGTGAAAGAAGAATTGAAATCGGCGAGCCGACAGTGTCGAGGTTTGTTCTTTCAAATTTTCGTGCTGAATATTTGATTCGATTATTTTCTGAGGTAATTTTCCATCCACATTCTTTTAATCTTTCTTAATTAGTTTTTTTTTATATTATGATGATGTTGTTTATTTCACCCTCGAGGATGGTGTTCCTCAACGAGATTCAAAGGTTACAATTTTTTTTTTTATTAGTTTAGGATTTAATTGTGATTAATTGCTGATAATTTCAGTGAATTTGTGTGTGCATAAGGTTTTTTAGTAATGGTTATTGGTGTTCAAAGGAAATCAATTCAAAATCTATATGTTTTGGAACGACTAATTTAGATATTTCTCTTCAAAAAATTGCACGAGTCAGCTGGTCAGTTGAATCCTCAAATCATAATATTTTGTTGACCACTTATGGCCTGCTTTTCAATTGTGTTTCCATTAATAGCTTTTAAAAGTGCTCGTATATACTTGACCTGGTTTCATTCAATCCAGTGCATAAGAAGGGCTATGTAGATTTGGTAGAGATGGCCGCAAAAGAAGGCATTTCTTGTTGCTGTGGTACTACACTTGCGAAAGATCCAACTTCTACCATTGCATTCAGTTGGACAAAACCAAGGGAAGAAGTGTGAGGCCAAAGTCAGGGATTGAGAAAAGCAAAAATCGAGGCGACAAATCTGATGTTTTTTTTCTAATGTAGCAAGGAGTTTGGTGCTTACACTCCCCCTGCTAGAGTGTTGTAGCTTCTTGAATGATTTTAGTGGTCACATGATGATTTATGTTGGTGACACAATGGTTATTGTTGGTCACTTATTTTTTTTTTTAACATTTAGGAACCCACACATGTAATTGGAGTGACATTTTGTTAGTGATTATGGTAATAAATACATTTGGTTCTTTCCATTTCACAATAGAAGTTTCTCAGTTATTATTATATATTTTGTCATTCAATATCTTAAATATTCAGTAAATAGATTAAAGTGGGCACCAATTAGCTTAAATTTGGTACCAAATGAATTTAAATAGTCACTTATTGAAATATATTAGATGTTCAGCTTTGTGTCTTTTAAAATTATTTATAGTAGTCCTATAATGGATCCATCATAGTTCTCTCTTGCACTCTTTTTGAGCTCCTCCAACCTTCTTGTGTGCATGTTATAGCAAACATCTAGGTCACGCCCCAACTTCAATCGAGCTTGATCAAAGGGTTATGCAAAAAATAAAAGTCAAATAACAAAAAAATAAGTGAAAGCAGATTATACAACAAATTCATTTAAAGTGAAAACCAAAAGATTCAAAACGCTTTCAAAAAAATTAAGTGGTTACCAAAGAACTTAAACTGGTCACATAAGGAAGCAGGCTAGTTACTTGATGAAATAAATTGTCAAAGAATTAAGCATCTTTCAAATAACAAGAACCCGAATGACAATTCATTAGGAGAGCAGTATGTTGCAATAAGAACTTGTTTAGCCTTATAGAAGAATTAGGAAAGCAGTAAGTAATTGAATTTGAAACTTCTCACTGACGGATGGAGAATTGAGTTAAAGTGGTCACAAATAAACCTACACTGGTTACTAAATAAGTTAAAGTGGATACTTAGTGCTTCTAACAATTTCAGTTTCAATTGTAGTCTTGTTAATGTCCATATATTATAAAGGAGTCTCAGAAATGATAATAAGGAACTAATCAACAATCAAGTTATAGTGGATACTAAATTAATTAAAGTGATGACAAATAGACAAAAACTTGTTGCCAAAAGTGATCACCAATCAAGTTTAGGTTAAATGACTTAAGTGATTCCAAAATGACTTAAAATAGTCACCAATCAAGTTATAGTAGCTACTAATGTATCTTTTTTTTTGTGAACGGGAAGAAGATTAGTTTATATCAATATCCGCCAAAGTTATGATACTTTGGAAAAAGGAGTTCGTACAAATTACTTCCTCACCTATATTAATCTCCCTTCTAGCAACAAGATAGGCAACCGTATTCCTATCCCTTGTAATATGATTACAAAGAAAAGAAACAAAATGAAACTTTAACATCTTAATACTATCATAAAATAAGAAGATTGGTGACATTTCTTCTACTGCATCCCCTTCGAGTATAATGCTCCTGCACTCCATTTTCTTTATAACTTTGACTCCAAAATCAGCAGCTCCTGCTTCAGCCATATATGCATCCCAACAATAGATGCTCCTACTTTTTGCTTAACAATTATAAACTAATACTTATTAAACAAAAGGCTACAAGACTAATCAACTCAATTATGAGTCAAATTCAACTAGCAATCAACTAAATAATTCCAATGCCACATCAATCAAACAACAACAGCAGAAATAAAGGAGATATCCAAAACTTGAAAAAAAATGCTTCGATGAATTTGATCAGAAGATATCAAACTAATAGAACTAAACAGCTCAACAACAAAAAAACTTCGATAATCGAATTGAAATTATATCTTCCATCAATTCAATTTGATTCTAAGCTTATAAAAAACCTAATTAGTCAATCTCGTCGAATATAAAAGCGATAATCAAAATAATATTTTACAATTAGCTGAAACTTAGCTTCGAATTAGCATCTCCAAAATCCTAACTTGAGTAAATTTAACATATGCATGTAACTTGATGAAGGAACGAGCTAAGAACTCAAATTTTGACAATAAATCAGCTCGAAAATGCATGAAACAAGTAGTTTACTTACCTTTACAGTTTTTGTGATTGTAATTCTTCAAAAATCGAGTGAAAATGTGCTTGAACGTCCGTTCGGTGCAGCCGTCAAATTTTGGAGCTTATCTCTGTGAAATTCGGCATCCTTGTAAGGTGATGATGGAGCTGCTATGGAGGATTTCCCTTGGTGGGAAAATTCTACCATTGAAGAGAATGAAGAGTGAAGAGAGGAGAGAGAAACGCGCAAAAGACAGAGGAGAGTTTCTGTTTTTTTTTTTTTTTTAATTATGGGCTGATTAGCTCATATTGTTTGGACTTGGGCCTGCCTAATTATAACATGTTATAATTAGGCGGTCTCTTGCAAGACGAGCTGAACATTAGGAGTGGGTTTTGGGGGAAGGAAACATATTTCCGTGTTTTTAAATGCTAGGTGGGGTGTGATGAGAAAATGAGCGCAACCCATTTTCTTTCTACAATATGTTTGATAAGCCAAGGCATGCTTACTGTAGTATAATCATACTTCCTCTTTATTTTTATTTTTCTTTTTACAAATTGGACCTACAAACAATTCAATAGAGTAATGGGCTTTAAAATGAAATATGTGCATAATAAACTATACTAATATTGTAAATATTAGATAAAATAAATTAGCATGTATAAGTAGTATATTTAACGCATTTTTCAAATTTTCCATATTAAAATATGAGTAGAAAACATATTATAAGTCTCGAAACTTATACTAAAGAGCAATATTACAGGCAGGAATCATGTATAAAATAGAGCCTCATAAAGAAGTTCCCACATCTGCCTTGCATTCTTACACCCCATGATTTTGTTGTGTTCATAAGGACCAAGGCATAGTGGAGTAGCTTTTTAGCTAAGTTGTTCATCTCCATTTTGCCGAAGTCTTCTTTATCAAATTCTTCCAGGGTTTTCGGATCAGCTCCCCTTTATCATTCTTCTTGGTCACTTCGAAGTCACTAATCTCAATTACTCTCCATACTTAATAGTTTTCTGCTTTTATAAAAATCTCCATACGATTTCTCCGGTATGGATAGTGCTTCCCATTGAACATGGGTGCTGAGTTAGAATATCCTTCATCAAGGTTTTCACCGATAGTGTTCATGGTGCCAAGTACTAGCTCCTCAGGGTTAGCTGATTTTGGAGGTACTAGGCTCTAATATCAATTGTTGTTCTAATATGAACACTATGCCAACTACAAGAGGGGATGAATTGTAGTTAAGGGAAAATTTTTGAATTTATAATGCCGAATAAAAAATAACTTTAACACTTAAGAGAAAAGATACACTGCTTTTTATAAGGAAAACTTCCTAGGCCCAATAGGAAGAAAAACCTTGACCCCAAGGGATTTTAATCTCAACTTTCTTTAATGAAATAGGCCAAAAGATTCTCTCTTTACAACCTAACAAGGACCTTCTCTGTTCCTCTAGGAACTTGTTCCTAGTCACTCAGTTTCCCTTAAACTGATGACACTCACTTTCACTTCTCTAGAAGTCTTCTCTTTTCTCTCGTTCTTTTTATCTTTTTATCTCAAGGATATTCTCTGAATTTTTTTTCACCCAAACACTTAGAATATTTACAAGGAATAGTAAAGAAGAAAAATACAGAAAGAACTTTCTAAGTAATAATTGATTTTAAGAGCGAGAAAGTTATATTCTTTCTTCTATGAATCTTCTTCTTTTATAGTCATAATTGAAGTTTACCGTTTTCTTTCTGAATCTTACTCCTCCATGAGTTGTGTATGCTTGTAAGATCATGTGAGTTATGGCCCTAAATTGGATGCGCATAATCCATGAGTATAGCAACGGTAATGACAGCTCCCACTATCCGTTAGTGGAGCAAAAATCTAGCCGGTAGATGCCTTGTTCTTGGTCGGTTAGTTATGAAGCAGGTTGGAGCACTTATAGGCAGAAAAGACATAGGACCCTTGCGGACAGACCTAGGATCTTATGTACTTACCTCCTCCTCCAACTTCCTCTTAGAACCAACTTCTCCCTTCCCCTTTGTCTCTGCTCCCTATAAGTGCTCCAACCTTCATAACTAATCGGCTAAGAACAAAGCAACTACCGATAGATTTTCCCGCCACTAACGGATAATGAGAGCTGCCACTACCGTTGCTATATATACTTGTGGATTATGCGCAGCCAATTTAAGGCCATAACTCACACGATCTTACAAGCATACATTTAGGAGATCATGGAGGAGTAAGATTCAGAAAGAAAACGACCAACTTCAACAACTATAAAAGAATAAGATTTGTAGAAGAAAGAATATAACTTTCTCGCTCTTAAAGTCAATTATCGTGTTTGGGTGAAAGAATATTCAGAGAATGTATCCTTGAGATAAAAAGAGAAAAGAGAAGACTTCTAGAGAAGTCAAAGTGAGTGTAATCAGTTCAGGGGGAACTAAGTGACTGGGAACAAGTTCCTAGAGGAACAGAGAAGGTCCTTGTTAGGTTGTAAAGAGATATTCTTTTGGCCTATTTCATTAAATAAAGTTGAGATTAAAATCCCTTAGAGTCAAGGTTTTTCTTCCTATTGGGCCTAGGAAGTTTTCCTTATAAAAATTCGCGTCTTTTCTCTAAAGTATTAAAGTTATTTCTATTCTACGTTAGAAATTCGAAAATTTTCCCTCAACTACAATTCACCCCCTCTTGTAGTTAGCTTAGTGTTCATACTTGAACAAGAGTTCCTCCTTTTGCACGCCACTTCAGCCAACTAAATCATTGAGAATTGGTATACTCCCACGCCCATTTTAATTGTATTTTAAGAAAAACAACAATATCTAATAACTAAGAATTTTTAACAAAAAGATTCTAAGTAAATAAAACATTAAATATACATCATAATTCTAAGTGAATAAAAGTAATATCTTGACTTAGATTTATAAAATCTTTTCCCTTCAAGATACATAAATAAATATGACAATATTTTTGATGTTTTATGATTTCGGAAAACAAGCAACATAATATTTTTACCTAAGTATTTGGCATCATCAAAACATGGATTACAACAAATAATAATTAATTATTTTTTATTTATGATAGATAAATTTTTAAAACATATATTTTATAGTTAAAATCAGATTTTATCCCGTATATCAGATATCCGTAGTCAAAAGATAAAAAAAATCTTTGAAAACGTGTTTTTATCAAAAAAAAAATGTCAAAAACAATCTATGCGCTTAGCGCGGCAACGTGCGCAGAGCGCAGCTGATTGTGCTAAGCGCACAAACCTGCGTTGAGCGCACTTGTCCTGACACGTAGACTGCCACGTAATCTTGCGCCTAGCGCACAACAATATCACATAGATTTTATGTCATGTAGAGTCCTGCGCCAAGCACACTTCTATACGCGAGACGCGGATTTTCTTTCTTATCAAAATGCGTACCACATGTACACTTTCTACTATGCATGTCGCGTCGTGAGCTTGATACGTCAGCCTGCACCTAGCGCAGCTAGCGCGTGAGGCGCGTGTCGTTTCCCTATAAGGAGGCCTGATTTCCTTATAGATTTCAGAATGGATTTTTCACATTAACACACTTTGAACTCAACGAATATATTAGGAACCTCTCTACAAAACTTCCTTAGAAAAACTCATACTTTCAAACACAAATACATTCAATCTACATACTTTCATACATTCAGATTTTCAGGCTTCACGATTGCTCGTCCTGAAGGTTGTCAATCTCGCAAACCCGAGCCACGGTATAATCCTGAGGGTACTTGAATAAAATAACTCTTTTATATTGAAGTTACTAACTATTTCTTTCATAATGTAGATATTTAATATAAGATCGTTGTATGGTAGATTTTAACTTTTATTACCTTTTTTTTATTTTTATATATTATCATATGCTGCCTAATTATTATATGCATATTAAATGATTGCGCTGCCTCATTGCTTTTATCACCCACATGTTATTTATTGTTAATGAAAGACATAAAGAACTATTCTAACATTAATCAAATCAATTTGGACAACCTACTAGGTTCTATAAAATTGATTGCATAATAACATATCACTAAAAAATAGTCTTTTATGTGTTTCCTGAACCAACCTAGACTAATTATTTTAAGGGCGCTTAAAACATTATTTGGTTATTCTATTGCATAAACATTGATATGAATTGATATTTAGTAAAGGCCAGCAATAGGCAACATAGTTCCTGATTATGTTCGTAACCTCACCCTTGAACTCAATCTTTGGTTCATTTTGACCATCTATGGAGTCATGAAAATGAAATCTACATTGGATAAGTCCCTAACTTGTGCCTACGATTTCCTAATATCCACTTAGGTTTATGATTCTTCCTTTAAAAAATTCTTGGCGACTTCAAAACGTTTTCAATACAAAAAACCTTTATAGTGGGGTAGTTAAATACAAATACGCGCTAATCTCGCGTAGTCGGAATAAAAAAACGCCTACTGATGTGTTCATTATTCATCGATTATTTACTCTAATCCCCTTAGTTTTGATAGTCGATTTGGGATCTTTTGAGCTCTTTTCTTGTGGATTTGATGTGTTTGGAGCTCTTGTCGTGTTTTGCAGGTTTTGATGCAGATTAGGCACTTTTTGCATTTATCTGAGTCGTGACACAGAAGTCTAGCGGTCACACAAGGTCCAAGGCGTATCCGGAAGACCGCACGAGCGTTTCGGTTGGATTCAACGAAGAAAAAGACAAGGAAATACGTTCGCCCGGTCGACCGGGCGGTGTGGCCCGACCGGGCGAACTCTCACACTTATCTGCTGCACAAAACAGTGGAAGAAATGCTCACGCGCCCGACCGGGCGAATCAAAGAAGTTCAGTTTTTCACCATTTATTTCGCCCGGCCAACCGGGCGACCAGACAAAGAAAATCATTTACGCGCCCGACTGGGCAGGCTCTCCCGGTTGACCGGGCGGATTTGGTCCTTTGTCGTAATTTGCTGATCACCGTCGCCTGACCGGGCGGATTTCGCCCGGTCGACCGGGCGGTTTCTCAGGACGCTTTTTTTCGGGTTTTTTAGCCGGTTTTGTAAATAGTATAAATAGGTTTTTTATATTTTCGAGGTGATCCATCTCATTTTCTACGTTTTTAGGGCCAAACACTTAGTTTATTCTCTCTAGTTTTGTTGAACTTTTACATTGGAAGATTATATAGATCGTCGATTTCCTTTTCGTAGTTATTCAATCATTCGGTATTTCTTCTCTACTTAGTTTTATTTTATGAATTCTTTTACTTTGATCATATTTATTTTGTTTATTAGTATCATGAGTGAGTAGTCTATTTCTAGGGCTTAGAGAGGGAAGCCATGTTTATACCTTTTTGATTGTTGTGGTGTGATGTTCTTCAATAATTGGATTGAATTAGAATAATTCCTATTGATTGGTTATACTTGTTTAATTCATGTAATTGCGCAATATCATGAGTTATTTTTAGCCAATAAGAATTAGAATCGAAAGATCGTATTCATTAGAGGCTTGTTACAATAGGTAGAATTGATTATGTTGAGCGACCGTACTGCATATGTTAATCTAAGAGTTGTTAATGCCTGACCAAGGATTAACGAAATACTCCATTTATTCGAACCTCAATCCAAGTGTTGTTGAACTATATTATTTTGATTAAACTGGTATAAGCATATGGTGGACCGATCAATTGCCCTAGGCTTTTAATTAATTGATAAATCCCCATTTTTCTGCATTCTAGTTTAGTTATTAATTCCTCAATTATTTTCCTCTCTGGAAGTAGTTAGGTAATTGAACATAAATCTGTAGAACTCCTCTCCCTGTGGATCGACCCGTATTTGCCAGTTTCTGCTAAACTGACACCTTGCACTTGCGGTATATTTTAAAACACATCACCTACAAGATGTAATAAGTGTGAAGGTTACAAACCCAAGAGTCGCCAAAAATACACTCACACAACGCTTCATTCTCCTTTTTTGTTTGGCCAGTTATCACCCCCACAAACATGCCTACCACATGCCCCCATAAATGGGCTAAGGCACACCAATATATTGTTCACCCAAAGTCCGTCCAAACGATTAAAAAACAACGATGACTACATCGCGCTCCTAAACAATGAAAATCAATAAAGTAAATGAGAACTAAAAGAATTTGCAGGAAAGGAAAATTTTGAAGGAGTTGAACAATACTGTGATTAAACTGGTACAAAAAACCAAGTGTCCTCATAACGTAACTGAGTTTAGACCTATATCATGCTGCAACACAATATACAAGTGTGTTATAAAAGTTTTTTTGTGGAAGATTAAGATAAGTTTTGCCAGATTTGATCATGGAGAATCAAAGTGAGTTTGTACATGGGAGATATATCGCTCGCATATCATGGTGTTGTAGGATTCAGTGAAGTATCATGGGAGAAAGCAAGTAGAGCCAAGTTCTTTGTTGAAAATTAATCTTAAAAAGCTTATGACGCACTGATCTGGGAGTTCTTGAAGGAAATGCTAGATGCTTTCGAATTTTATACAACCTTTAGTGAAGTAGTTATGGAATGCGACTCTACTCCAATGTTCTCTATCATGCTTAATGGTACTATAAGAGGCTTTTTTATGTCTTATAGAGAACTAAGACAAGGTGACCTAGTGTCACCCTTGTTATTTGTTCTATGTATGAAGTATTTGTCAAGAATGTTGACAAAACTCAGTGACATAGAGCAGTTTCGTTATCATTGTTGGTGCAAGGAAATGAAGTTAACGCATATGTGTTTTGCTAATGATCTAGTAATGTCACGCCCCGACTTCTAAGAATCATTATCAGCTTAATTAATAGTTCATTAGTAGCGGAAGACCTAATTTAATTAGTTGGAGCATCACTGTCGTACCTCCCATCAGAAAGGCACAAGGTAATATTCTTTCATAAAATTGAATATATCATAATGATTAATCTAGGAATATATAATTAACTTAAACATAGCTAAAGTTTTATAATATAGTGTAAATGATCTTGTGATACATAACTATCATAGCTAAAACTTATTCTTTCCTCACTGCTACGTCATCCCCTCTTTCCCGTTCATACCTAAAGGGTGGATCGTGGTTAGGCAAGGGCTGGAGCTGGGTGAGGGTGAGGGTGAGTGAGAGAGGGTTATAACGAGTCGTGGCGGACTAGAGTTTGGGTGGATGGTGGCTAGGCGTCAGTGAATGGGTGAGGGTTTTAGTGGGTTGTGATGGAGAAAAAGTGAAGGGTGGATGAGGTGGTATATTTGTGGACTGGAGGTAGAGTGAGAGAGGGGTGGAGGAGGGTGAAACACAAAAATTATGAAATTGTCAAATTTGTTAAAATACAAGCAAAACACATAAGGTATACATAAAAGAATACAAAAAATATATATATAAATAGAAGTACAAAAAAATATCAATACCTTGCCCGTGGAGTCAATCATCGATTATTTTACTTGTTTAAAATTAAGGAGTAAGAAAGCTATACTTATTATAAAATAAAATAAAAATATCTTGAATAAGCCAATTTTTGCGCGATCTTCCCAAAATAAGTCAAAATTTGAATTATTCCTGATTAAGTTAAGCTTGTATGGATGTTTTGTTCTATGGAGTTTAACATGTTTGTGATATGTTTCGTAGTTTACATGTGATGCGTGTTACAATGTGATTGGTTCAATTTTTATATTTTTGTGTTTTTTTCATATCCGTGATTTTGATTCTGATTTTTGCTTAAATTTTTTTGAAAAAAAATCTCCTTTCCTCATAAACCCTTTCCTCCCTTTCTAGGCCATCTCTCTCCTCAACTCCCTTTTCCACCGCTCATATCTGCCTCTCACCATCTCTCTCCTCAACGTTTTCAACCTCCACAACAACCTCCTCGTGGGGCCCATCCCCCAGCAGTTTCGCTCCTGGTTCGCCTCACCACCTTTGACGTCTCCTTCAACCGCCTCTCAGGAATGATCCTGCGTTTCATCAGGAATCACACTAAGACATGGCCCCTTTAATGCGATCTCGTTTCAAGGGAACAAGGATTTTTAAGGGTACCCGCTTAAGCCATTCAAAGGCAAAAGGTTGTCTCTAATGGTGATTGATGGGATTGGGCATGGAAGCGGGCCTTTGAGCCTTGTTGTTAGTTTTACTATTAGGGTTTCATGTGGTGGGTTGGGTGGTTAGAGTTAGGGTTTAAGGCTGTTGTTTAAGTAGTAGGTGAATTGGGTGGTTATGGTGGGGGGTATCGATTGGTGGTTCTTGGGTGGTAATGCTAGCTAGTGAATTGAGTAGTGGCTGTTAGGAGGGAGGTGGTGTGTGAGAATTTTAAAAAATATATATAAGAAGTAAAAAAATTACAGTAAAACAAAAAAAAAAATTTCAGGTTGTAAGTATTTTGACTTATTAGAAAAAAAAAAACAATCGTGCGAGCTTAACTCAATTAGGAATAATTAAAAGGTAGACTAAAAATGGAAAGATCATCCAAATCTTGACTCATTTAAAGAAAAGTTCGTATAAAATAACCAAAATGTTAACTTAAAGACTAAAAATGGAAAGATCATCCAAATTTTGACTTAGTTTAAAAAAGTTCCTATAAAATAATCAAAAGGTTAACTTATTTGGAGAAGACAGAATAAAGTTGGCTTATTCTTGATAATTTTTCCTATAGGATTTTGGTAACTAGTTAGAGTTTTTTTTAAACTAATACTTATAGTTTTGGGTTGATAGTTACATTTTTTTGAGTTAATAGCTATGTTATTTTTATTACTCCCTTTGTTTTCTTTATCATGTTCACTTTCACGTGCACATCTAACAATACACCTTGAACTTAAGTATCTTTTATTATATATTAGTAAAAATTATAACGACTGAATATTAATAAAGTACTATTAGAGACAAACTAAACAAGACCCCTCATGACTATATTTTTTCTTATAAATTGAGAAAATTGAGAAAAATTGAGAAGATTATCGCTAAGTATAAAATGTGTCAAGATTCAAAGTCAGAAAGATAAAAAACATAAGGAGTATAAGTTATGATTTTTAGGTAATAAGTTGTAGTTCTAGTCTAATATATGAGCTCTTGACATTTGGTAGATAGTTATAGTTTTTGATTCTTAGTTATAGTGTCCAGAGAAATAGTTATATTTATAAGTATAATAGTTATAGTTTTTAGTTATTAATAATTGCTGACAGGTTATTAGTTATAGTTTTCTAGTTACTAGTTATAGTTTTTTAAGGGGTGATATATGGGTTTTTTTTTTTGGAAAATTCCAGATTGTTATGGTTTTCTTATTATTTTTTATGATTTTCATGTTAATAGTTTTTGTTTTGGATTATTAGTCATAGGTTCTGTTAAAACATTGTTGATTTGGGTTTAAGATTATGATATTTTTGTTGAGCTATGAATTTATTGTTAATAGTTATAATTTTTGGGTTAATAGTTATGATTTTCTAATAGTTATAATTTTGAGGTTTAAAGTTATGATTTTTGGCTGAGTAGTTAAGATACTTTAACATTTATAGTTTTGCAGAAGAATTGTCTGACGTCAACATTGTTTATGCCAAATTCTGATCAGGCAGAACTTAGCTGAGGATCTACAGCTAATGGAGATGCAGCTACAAACAATAAAAGATACTAGCTACGAAATTGAAAGAGAATGCAAAGCAAAGGCGAAGACACCAAGAAATGGTGACGCGGAAAACCCCAAGAAGAGGGTAAAAACCGCGGGTGGAATTGAGTCCACCAATCCACTATGTAGGAAGATTACAACTTATAGCTAGTAGCTAGCAGCTTGTAGCTTATGCTGAATACACTTGTAAATATTTGTGAAAGTAAATGGAAGTGTTCTAATGTAAGCAATGTTAATGAACTGCCTTTTCCCCAATACTTCTACTCCTATTTATATCCATACATTTATTGTAACGTTGCTTTTCATGTTTACGTTGCATAACTAATCTCCTAATATGATGCCATGATCTCCTAATATCAAGGAGTATCTCCACTTCTGCTTAATGACTCTGTCAACCCTATTTTGTAGGCGCAACAGCATTACTTTGACTTGTCTTGATCAGTATCCAATGCTCTTTGAATCGAATTTATTCAACTCCCTTCGTTCCTGCTTCTGTAGCTGCTACCTGATAACTTCTAGCTGGGACGGATGTATACCTGCAATTCAGCTTAGCAGATTTTTAGGACATAACAATTGCCCCTAACTTGTGATGCCAACCTAGGCGCAACTGAGTTAAAATCGCAAGTTATCAATCAAAAACAAACTATTAGCAAAAGGACTTAAGATCTAAACAAACTGGTATTTCAAAATTTTATCTCTTAATCTGAGGAATTAAAACGTGTGAAGATAATAACTTTTATCCTAGAAGATAAATCCTTTTAATCCGCTGAAAAGATAATTTTCTTGGGGAAAGAAAAAACTCATCAGATTAATGATTACTTATCAACAGCTAAAAGATAATTTCTCATGCATCAATAAATTTTTATCCGTTAGCCCAAACTACCGTTGAGCTACCAGTATTTAAAGGACTCCTCCTCCTTCTTTGAACTTCACTTTATTTTCTAGCGACTTCTCTCCTTCTCAGGTAAAGTTTCTTTCTCTTTCTTTCTTCCTCAAGAATTCTGTAGACTTTTCTTCCTTTCTAATGGGCAGAGCCATAGATGACGTTGCTTCATCTGTCACTGAGAGAGATATCGAGGTGCTTAAGTCCTGGGGGCTTCCCTGAAATGCTCAGATTATCCTCCTACACCCATGCAGGCCCGAAACCTGCCCGAAGATTACATTGTTATTATGAACACCCTTTTACCTAGGATACAATTACACCTTTTCCCCCTCACTAGATCTTTCATGGAAGTTTTGCACCTTTCCCTGGCCAGCTGATGCCAGCTTTTTGGAAAACCTGCCTAACTTTAGAAGCCCTAACTAAGACATGGCATAATCCTTTCTCTCTAAATGAATTACTAACTGCCTATAGCGTTAGAAAACAGGGTAAGGGTTTCATCACTTTTAGGGCTAAGGCTCCCTTCCTCCCATTAATAGAAGGTACAATTGCATCAGACTCATTTGGAAAACTAGGTATTTTTTGTAGTGAAAGATTCGCTGGGCGAAGCTGGGGCCCTCTAGTTGGGGGTTGGTCTACTAAAGGTACCTAACTGTCCATTTGTGCTTTGTTTCTAAAAATGAATTAACTAGGTTCTTACCTTGTTTTCTTGCAGGTCTTGGCCCTATTACTCCCAGATTCCTGAACAAGCTGAGAGGTTACCTGAATTGCTCAAGTTTCCTGTGAGGAACGCACCTTCGCAGCTCCTACCGAGGTTCTACCCTTAGATTCAGAGCATCTTCTCGCACTAACTCGATGTCGACAGGTAATTTTGATTTTTGGTGCGTTTATACTTTGCTCACTAACTCTTAGATTAGGCCAACTAATTCTCTTCATGCAGCTCCAGCAAGATCCAGTAACTTATCTGACGAAGATGCATGGACAGGCTAAGAATAGGAAGAGTCAGCTGCTTCTTCTGGGCAGTCCAGATTGAAAGAGTTCCTCGCAAGAACCTACGCTCATCCTCCATCCCAACCACCATTGACATCACGACTGATTCTCCTAGGGATGAGGTCCTTGTGAGCTTTCCTGCTGACTTTCTAGCTGAAGAAGGTCTAGAAGGTGGGATCTGGCCTGCAGCTGACAAGCTCGTATTCCAGCTGCACAAAAGAGTTAAAGGGACAGGACCCTGAGGTCATCCTGAACCATGCTGTCCAGCTATCCCTACAGGTTAGTAACATCTTTTGACCTACTTTAAATAAGAAAATGATTCAAGTCGCTTATACTTATGATTTTTTTGCTTCGCCAGCTTTCCCAGAGTTGCATAGCTGCCAGGGACAGCTTGCGGACTGTTGCTACCCTTCAGGATAAGGTGGCTCGTCTGCAAAAGGACAATTTGAGCCACCAAGCTAAGCTGGAGAGGGAGAAACAATCCCGGCTGGATGCTGAGAGCAAGCTGGCTGCTGAACAAAAATTGATGGAGAAAGAGAGGCTGGAAAAAGATGAGAAGATAGCTGAGGCGGAGAGGGAAAATGCACGCCTGGCTGCAGCTGTAAGAGAAGCTGAGGAGAGGGCTTTAGACATCCAAGCTGAAGCAAAAATTATCGAAACTGCGAAGCTAGCTTTCCTGATTAAGTTCAAGAAGCTAGATGACAAGGGTGTCAATTTCTACATTGACAGATTCCTCAAGCTGGATTCTATGACCGCTCTGGAAGCTTTAGCTACAGGTGGCAAAACAAATGACTCGGAGAAGTCTACAGCTGAATCTCCTCCTTCTCTCAACCACCAGAAGGTGTGTTCTTGGTGACAAGGACAAGGTTGCTGGCGATGATGCCAGCGTGATCTCTTAGTTTTTCAGTCTTTCATCAGTTTTCTTTTGGAACAATTTAGTTTTAATTAGCTTGGAACTTTTACCATTGCCTAGGGGGCAATGTGTTTTTGTAAGAACATATTTTCTTTGCAATTTAATCGTTTGAACTTATGTCTTTGCCTTTTGATCTTAGCTATTGATACTTTGATGAGTACTTAAGTTACATGCATGCTTTTTGATCTTAGGTATTAGAACAACATATTTACCTGGGGTAAGTGTTGTTCAACTTAGGTTGGGCCCGTTTTTGGTGCTACGACCACTCAGCTAAGTTTGGGTGAACTAACCCTTAGCTGCTTGATGCTGGTGCTACGACCTTGTAGCTGGATCTCGAAATTCCAGCTACCCACCTGGGTGCTGCAACCCCTTGCGTTTACCTGCGTATGAAGTGGACTTTAGATGGCTTGCTGCTACGAGCAAAAAAACTTAAGTCGTTAGACAAATTAAGTGTTGTTTACCTGGTGGACCAATGCTTTGTGCAAAGCAGTGGTTGCCTTTAAAGATTCTGGCGTCTTTGGCCCGATAGTAACCTGGTAGTGCCCCAGGTTAGAAATGATATAGCTTAAGGTGAGAAGCGTTCCAGCTTCTAGGTATGCTTTTCCATCTTTAGTAGTTAGACGATAAGCTCCTTTTCCAACTACTTGATCGATTAGATAGGGGCCTTCCCAGCTGATCCCTAATTACCGCATTGACTTCTTGGGTATTCTGAAAAACTTTCCTTAGAACCCAATCTCCTACCTTGAATACTTTAGCTTTGACATTCTTGTTGAAGCTACGAGCCACTATTTGTTGTGTGCAGCCATTCGTATAATGCATTATCTCAATTCTTGATGGAATCTAGGTCGTAGCTAAGCTCTTTGTCGTTGGCTTCAGGAGTCATCAATCCATATCTAGCTGTAGGGACAGCTACTTCCGCAGGTAGCACCGCCTCGCATCCATACACAAGTGAAAAAGGAGTTCTTCCTGTGGCGCCTCTTGGTGTTGTTCTGTTTGCCCACAGACCTTATGGTAGTTTCTACCCATCTTCCCTTTTGCTTTTAGGCGCCTCTTATGGCCTTGATAATTACTTTATTGCTGGACTCAGCTTGTCCGTTAGCTTGCGGATATCTAGGTGTGGAAGTTATCAAGCTGATGTTCCATTCGTGACAGAATTGCCTTGTCTTGTCACTTATGAATTGTGATCCGTTATCACAAATGATTTCGCTGGTACCCAATCTGCAGATAATGTTAGTATGCAAAAAGGATATTACTTCTTTATCTCTCACCTGCTGGAATGCCCCAGCTTCGATCCATTTAGAGAAGTAGTCCGTGAGTGCTACATGAAAACTTTTTGCCCTGGAGCTACAGGAATTTCCCCACAATGTCCATGCCCCACCTCATGAAAGGCCAGGGTGTTAAGGTGGGGTGCAATATCTCAGCTGGCTGATGTGTCATGCCTGCGTGTTTTTGGCAGCTTTCGCATTTTTGCACATACTTCTTAGCATCAGCACGCATGGTTGGCCAATAATACCCGTATGCTAGGATTTTGTTTGATAAGCTTCTTCCAGCTGCATGAGACCCACATTCACCTTCGTGGAATTCCTTGAGGGTGGGCTCCCATTGGTCTTTGTCTAAGCACTTTGTAATAGATCGTAGCTGGCGCAAGCTCTTTTGAATAGAGTGCCGAAATAACATGATATCTTGTGGCTTTCATTCGCAGCTTCCTAGCTTCCAGCTTATCTTCTGGCAAGATGCCCCTCTCCAGAAAATCGATGATTGGCTGGGTCCAGCTGGTGCTTCCTGCCTGGTTGTCATCTGATTGCACCATGTTTACCTCTTTGCTGATAGCTGGCTCAGCTAGGTGGGCTATAGGTATTGATTTGAAATCGCATTTTCTGAGTGCTGATCCGAGGTTAGCTAGGGCTCGCCTTGGTATTCTGGTCCCTTGGGATCTGCTTTATGCTGAACTCTTCGAATAACTTGGCTTTGTCTTTGGCTAGCTCAGGTAAGAGGCCATTTTAGAATCTTTAGCTGCGTACTCTCCATTTACCTGGCTTACTATTAGCAACGAATCACTGAAGACACGCAAACTGTTAGCTTTTAAATCATGTGCTAGTGTCATACCTGCTATTAAGGCCTCATATTCAGCTTCATTGTTGGTAGCTTTAAAATCGCAGCAGATAGCGCGTACTATCATGTCCCCTTGTGGCGACTTTAGCACTATACCTAGACCAGCCCTCTGAAGTTTGAAGATCCATCTACATACAGCTGCCATGAGCCTGATTTACCTACTTTGTTAACATGGCGCGCTTCTTCTTCAGCGGTAGCAGCTAAGTCAGGGCTAAAGTCTGCCACAAAGTCAGCTAGGGCTTGCGATTTTATAGCTGTCCTGGGTAGATACCTAATGTCATGTGCACTCAGGGATATGGCCCATTTGGCCATTCTCCCTGAATGCTCAGGTTTTCGTAATACTGCTTTGATGGGGTAATTAGTCATAACATGAATGGGGTGAGACTCAAAATAGTGCCTCAACTTACGAGATGCCATATATAAAGCTAATACTAACTTTTCAAGTGATGTGTACCTGGTTTCAGCATCCAGCAAGGATTTGCTAACGTAATAAACTGGGAGTTGTTGATTTTCAGCTTCCCTGGCTAGTACCGCACTTACCGCTTTGCTGCTAACAGCTAGATACAGCTGGAGAGTCTCTCCTGTGGATGGCTTTGATAGGAGGGGAGGTTGAGCCAGGTAGGCCTTCAGATCCTGCAATGCAGCTTCATGCTCATCTGTCCAGTTGAATCCTTTATTCTTTTTTAGCACGTTGTAAAACAAGTGGCACTTGTCGGATGATCTGGATATGAATCTGTTCAGTGCAGCTACCCTTCCTGTCAGCTTCTGGACCTCTTTCAGGTTTCGTGGTGACTGAATGTTGATTAGTGCTTGCACTTGGCTGGGATTGGCTTCTATTCCTCGCTGGGTGACTATGTAGCCCAAAAACTTGCCTGCTGGGACACCGAAGGAACACTTGCTAGGATTGAGTTCATCCCATACTTCTTTAAGACTTCAAAGGTTTCTTGCAGGTGGTCCACATGATCCTCTGCTTTCTTTGTTTTGACCAGCATGTCATCTATATAGACTTCCATCGTGTCCCCCAGCTGCTTCTCGAACATCTTGTTGACTAGCCGCTGGTAGGTGGCACCCGCATTTTTTAGCCCAAAGGGCATTACCTTGTAGCAATAGATGCCTCTTTCAGTCATGAAGGCGGTCTTTTCTTGGTCTGCAGGATCCATTAGTATCTGATTGTAACCTGAGTAGCATCTAGGAACGTTAGCCTTTCATGGCCAGCTGTAGCGTCCACTAATGCATCAATATGTGGCAGTGGGAATGGATCTTTAGGGCACGCCTTATTGAGATCTGTAAAATCGATGCACACCCGCCATTTGCCATTTTTCTTTCCAACAACCACCACGTTAGCTAGCCATCGGGATATTTGACTTCTCGGATTTTCCAGCTTTGAGTAGCTTGTCCACCTCTCGTTGACTATCATTTTCTTTCTGGAGCAAACTTCCTTCTTTTCTGCTTCACGGGCTTTGAGTTGGGTCGACGTTTAGCTTATGGGTGATGATGTCAGGCTCAATGCCTACCAATGTCTTCATGGCTCCATGCAAAACAGCTTACATTTTTCTTTAAGAATTCAATAATCCGCTGCTTCTTCTCTCAGCTGGCAGGGATGCCCCAATCTGCACGGTCTGCTCTGGCTTTGCTGGGTCCAACGCCACTTCATCTACATCTTGATCTGTTGGCTTGGCTGGCGCTGGACCTTGCTGTAATTGCTAGATAGATTCCTTTTTTGCTTTTAGAGATATGCTATAGCATTCCCTAGCCAGCTTGCGATCGCCCCTGATTTCTTGTACTCCCCACTTGGTAGGGAATTTAATAGTCTGGTGATAGGTGGAAGGTACAGCTCGCATTTTGTGGATCCATGGTGTCCCCATTATGATGTTGTATGCTGAGGGACAATCTACCACATTGAACCTGGTTTGGAGGTTGACTCCTTTTGCATAGGTGGGCAATACGATTTCTCCGAGCGTTGTAGCTGGCTCGCCATTGAACCCGAACAGAACGGTTGCTTTCCTGAGGATATCAGCTTCCTGCAGCCCCATGCTTTCTAGAGCACTTTTGAAAATGATATTAGCTGAGCTGCCATTGTCTATCAGACTCGCTTCATGAGGCAATTGCTGACGGTGAGCACGACGAGGCCGTCATGATTATCAGCTTCTTCATCTCCATCTTCTTCGTCGAAGCTGATGGTCATGCTTCTGAGCTTTTTCTCTTCAGCACTCCTCAGCGGGCTAGGTGCATTTTGGAACCTTCTCGAGCAAATCTCTTGGCTGCAGAGTATGTTAGTCCACATATTTCTGAACCTCCAGAGATAGAATTGATTACCTTATCGTGCAGGGGCTCAGGTGGTGGATGAGGCTGTTGCTGGCTGGGGCCAGCTTTATCTTCTTGCTGCCCCTTTTTCCCCATCAAGTGCTCGAGATAGCCCTTCTTGAGCAGCCAGCCACCTCCTTTTTGAGAGCATTGCATTCTTCTGTTCGATGGCCATGGTCGCCATGGTAGCTACACCACTTGGTGGTGTCCTTCTCGCTGTCTGGTCTGTCGTTTTGCGAGGCCACCTAACTGTGGTTCCCGCTTTTCTAATGCGTTTACTACGCCTCCTGCATCCACGTTAAAACAGTAGGAAGCAATGGAAGGGTAATCATTGTTAGACGATTTACCTGTGGCCTTGCTGGCTACGTTATTACTTTCGCGCTTCTGATATGGCTGATGGCGCCAATCAGTCTTCTTCTGGTTCTGGGATTTCCGATCGTAGCTAGGCTCGCTCACGTACCTGGACGCCTCGTCCTCTTCAACACGTATCTCAGCCATAGCTCTGGCCCTGACCTCTTCGAATGTGCCACATGGGTACCTGGTCAATTCATAATACAATCTAGATTTATAGGTTAGTCCTCTCCTGAATGCTTCGATAGCTGTGGGAACATCCAGGTTCTTGACAGAGATCATTTCCTTGTTGAATCGATCAGGTACTGCCTCACAGCTTCATTGGCTTTCTGGGTGATGCGGTACAAGTCGCCGGTGTGCTTCTCTAGGATCCTGCTGCTTGCAAACTGCATATAAAACTTGTTAATTAAAGCAGCAAAATTTTGAATGCTACCTGGCTTAAGACTTATCAGCCATTGTAAAGCAGGTCCAGATAGGGTGGCCCCGAAGGACTTGCACATGGTGGCTTCTAGCAGATGCTCAGGAATGGACAGAGTCCACATCTTCTGTTTATATTGAGCCACATGGTCATAGGGATCCGCAGCTCCATCATACAGCTTGTGAGGCTGGGTCACGTTGATCTTTTTGGGAATCCTGGCTCTTGCGATTTCTTCCACGAAGGGGGATTGGGCGTAGCCATCAGGAGATTCTTCAGCCACAGGGGTAGGTGCTCCAGGTAGCTTCGTCAGCATGCGAAGTATTTTCCTGTTCTGAGATTCTAGGAGCGCCATTTTCCTGGCTGTGGGATCAGCTTCATCTGCTTCATCGTCGGATCTAGCTGCTCCATCTTCACCTTCGCTGGCCTCGGAATCTTCGAGATAAGCGCTTAGGAATTATGTTCCGGATACGCTGTTTGGGTTTTGTTACTTTTGACAGAATCCAACTCTTTCCTGAGGCTGTCAATGGTCTGCTGGGCCTCAGATTGAGTGCGGTGAAGGTCTTCCTGAGCCTTCAGCAAAGCCGCTTTCATTGCCTCAGCAGAATCGTCAGCCATTTCAAAGTTGGGTTGAAGTGTTTCTTTTGGGATTTTGATGAGAGTTTAGCTGTAGAGCCCCACGGTGGGCGCCAAACTGTTTATGCCAAATTCTGATCAGGCAGAACTTAGCTGAGGATCTACAGCTAATGGAGATGCAGCTAACAAACAATAAAGATACTAGCTACGAATTAAAGAGAATGCAAAGCAAAGGCGAAGACACCAAGAAATGGTGACGCGGAAAACCCCAAGAAGAGGGTAAAAACCGCGGGTGGAATTGAGTCCACCAATCCACTATGTAGGAAGATTACAACTTATAGCTAGTAGCTAGCAGCTTGTAGCTTATCTGAATACACTTGTAAATATTTGTGAAAGTAAATGGAAGTGTTCTAATGTAAGCAATGTTAATGAACTGCCTTTTCCCCAATACTTCTACTCCTATTTATATCCATACATTTATTGTAACGTTGCTTTTCATGTTTACGTTGCATAACTAATCTCCTAATATGATGCCATGATCTCCTAATATCAAGGAGTATCTCCACTTCTGCTTAATGACTCTGTCAACCCTATTTTGTAGGCGCAACAGCATTACTTGACTTGGTCTTGATCAGTATCCAATGCTCTTTGAATCGAATTTATTCAACTCCCTTCATTCCTGCTTACTGTAGCTGCTACCTGGTAACTTCTAGCTGGGACGGATGTATATCCTGCAAATTCAGCTTAGCAAGATTTTTAGGACATAACAAACATGATAATATCTGTCTTATGATGGTAAATTAATTGTCTGACGGTCTTATTCTTGGCAAAATAAAATTTTAAAAATTAAGTAGCTAGTCCACAAGCTGTATAGAAGTTATTTTTCTTTTCTTTATGAAGGAAAATACTTCATCCGTTGTATTTTAAATGAAACGGAGGACATTTGGCACGAGAATTTAGGAGAAGAGAAAGACAAAGACAAATAGAGACTTGTATGATAAGGAGAGAGATAGAGAGAATTAAATACCAAATATAATAATATTTCATTTATTTTAAAACATCCTAAAATAATACTCCCTCCGTTTTATTTTAATTGTTACACTTTGATATTTTACACCATTCACAAATTTCACTTCAACCATAATTTGTGATTTATACGCAGATGAAAATATAATCATGTGGGATCTTATTAGATTCATCATAACATGTATTTTATTAAGAGAACGTATTGTGTCGGACTCGTCCGACCATAATCTTGGTCGGACGACTTTCAGGTGGTTCCAATTTTTTTTCAGGTAGTCTTCATTTTTTTTCAGGTGGTTCCAAATTTTTTTTCAGGTAGTCTTCATTTTGTTTTCAGTTAGTCTTCTTTGTTTTTCAGTGGGTTTTTGTGTTTCGGTTAGACTTACTTGGGTTTCAGTTGGTCTTTATTCTTTTTCAGGTAGTCTACATTTTTCTTCAGGTAGTCTTCATTTTGTTTCAGTTAGTACATTATTTCTTTCAGTTGGCCCATTATTTCTTTCAGTTGGTCCAACTGAAAGAAAAGAAAGTCCAACTGAAAGAAAAGAAAGTCTAACTGAAAGAAAAGAAAGTCCAACTGAAAGAAAAGAAAGTCCAACTGAAAGAAAAGAAAGTCCAACTGAAAGAAAAGAAAGTCCAACTGAAAGAAAAGAAAGTCTAACTGAAAGAAAAGAAAGTCCAACTGAAAGAAAACAAAGTCTAACTGAAAGAAAACAAAGTCTAACTGAAAGAAAAGAAAGTCTAACTGAAAGAAAAGAAAGTCCAACTGAAAGAAAATAAAGACCAACTGAAAAGAAAACAAAACACTAACCTCTGCTTTCTCTCACTTTCTCTCACTTTCTCCTTCTTCTTCATTCCTCTTAGAATTGAAAAATTCAAAGCCCTGGTTTTCCTCCAAATTTAGTGTTTTCATATGCTCACTCCACTTTCATCTATCATTGTCTGTTGGTCTGAGTGTTCGACGCGTCCCATGAGAACGTCCAAATACCCCAGCAATAGTAGCATCGCATCGCATGCTTCGGATTATGAAAAGTAACAAAGTAGCATGATAGCATGATAGCATCAATCATCATGGGATTATGGATTCTCTATCATCTTAATTTGTAGCTTAAAAGCTAAGCATATTTAGTGGAATAATTTCTGTACTTTAACGTAGTAGAATGGGTAATCAGATTCTTGTACGCGTCTGTTATGGTTTGGTGGGTTGTGAAAGAATTTGGGGGAAATTGGAGGTGCAGAAGAGATGTTTAAAGAGGAGAGAGAAAGATGATGGGTGAGACTGAGAGGAGTAATGAAGATTGCGAAGGAGTTGCTTAATTGCCATGAAATTGAATTGATTGTGGGAGTAAGGTAGTAGCAGGATGCCCGTCAAAAAAAAAGTAAGTAGCAGGATGAGAGGAGAGAACTGGGCTCAGCCCGTCTGACGAGAATATTGGGTCAGACGGTCTGACCCAATACTTTCACTTTTATTAATATGTATTTTTTATAATTTCTATAAATACAAATTAAAGATATATGTCCTCAAAATTTTACATTGACATACTTGAAAAGTGTAAATGTGTAGATTAAAATGAAACGGAGGGAGTAAGTATTATGTTTAGAGCATGTTTGGTTCACTATTTTCAGGCTCCAAAAAACGTAATCAATTATCGATTCCTTTTCTTCATGTTTGGTTCAACCCCTCACCAAACCATTCCATTACTTGGTGGTAATGGACTCCTTCAATTTGCTACCCACCCCTTCCCCTCATGTAAAAAAATCCATTAGTTGGTGGTAATGGTTACCACTCCATTTTCATTCTATAGCATGAACCAAACACCTAATAACTATAACCATTTTCATTACTATACCTCTCCCTTATTTATTTCCATTTCCTTTCCATTCCATATCTTGAACTAAATGACCCTTTATTTTATAACGGAAATCTGTACTAGATTTTCATTATCTTAGTTGAGCCGACAATAAATGCCCACCATATAAAAAATCTCTTTGTCGATACTTTGATACTACTTTTTTATTTTTCTTCATCATTCCTCCTTCCCTTATCCTACTGTTGGAAAGATTGATTGATAAAATGAAGTCGTTGGCAGTTTCGGTTGGTTTCCCCAGCCCAAGGACGCAGTACCAGCAAGCCAACACATATTATCTGACACAAAAAAACCTCGAGAAAAAAGATAATGATCTACATTTATTAGCAGTTGGAGCCAAACACAACGATCTGATTGCCTCACATACATTACCTGCTTCGTCATTCCTCGAACACGCGACGCAGCTAGACGTGGTGGGAAGAAGAGATGTAATTAAGGGTGGAGCGTTTATTGGGATACTAGCTAGTATTCTTGTGTCATCGGAGTTTGCAGAGGCTTCTTGTGACTTTACTTCATCTCC
Organism: Beta vulgaris subsp. vulgaris; assembly: GCF_026745355.1. NCBI lineage: Eukaryota > Viridiplantae > Streptophyta > Magnoliopsida > Caryophyllales > Amaranthaceae > Beta > Beta vulgaris. The sequence goes on from NC_079208.1 coordinate 16,512,705, forward strand.
TTCTGGTCTTGCTTTCTGTGACCAAATCGTTGGAACTGGTCCTCAGGCTTCTAAAGGCCAACTAATCAAGGTACCAATTTACTTTCAATTTATTCTTCTAAATCTTTTGTTCCACTTTTCATTTTTTATATGTGATCACTCAATATTATTTATCCATATCACAATATTTAAATAAAATACATACTTTTTAAAAATTTATAAAGCAAACAATAACGGACATTGAGCAATAAGATTGAGTAGCACTATCCTATTCTTTTGGATTTATTTTCAGTTTAGTTCAGTTAATTTCAATTTAGTTCAATTTAATTCAGTTAGTTTTATCTCACAATTTTCATTTTAATTCAGTTTATTTTCTCTCTTTTCAAAAGATTGGGATCGTAATGGACTAATGATACAAATAAGTGAGACATAAGATTATTTCTCATGGTATAAAGATGTCCTGTAACAAAATTACCATTAGCCTTATATGCACACAATGCGTGCCAAATTATGTGAAATTCTACATAAAAATTCAGTGAGTAACAATTTTTGAAAAGTTGAGGAGAAAGAAGATTATGGAAGGAATAATAGAAAGAAGCTTATTTAGGTGTTGTATGTTCTATTTAAAGGTTTACAAGGCTTGAATGAAGAACAAGATATGAAAAATATCAAGAACTTTTCATGTCGTGGTAAACAAACCATTGTTTTGAAAACGAGATTCGGTGCAAACGGGGTGCATTATTATAATCAACTATTTGTTCCCTAAGGTTTACACAACTCTCAACACACAATCGATCTCTTGGGTGTGAGATGCAATTATTAGAACTTATGCCCAAAAGAGATTAGAAAAGAAGAAGAGAGAGAAGGGAAGGATGTGTCTCACAAAATCAGAAAAATGAATCATATTTATAAGATTAGAGAAGGAGAAGAGCGTCCCAAAAGCAATCAAAGGACTGAAAGAAATCCAATGCTTATATCATTCCAACTAAACTCATGAAAATGAAGAATTGAAACTCCCATCATCAAGAGAAATAATGGAATAAAATAAAATATCATCATAAGGATGTAAACCATCCTTAACCACGTAATTGAAAAGGGGTGGTTACAAAAGAATCCAAGGAAATAATCAAAAACGCGGTAAATAACGTCTATGGGACTTTGCCCGAGCGGGCCCGAGACAAAAATCACAAAACTTCACAGAGGTCGCCCGACCGGACAAACTCCGCCCGAACGGGCACAAACAGCGACATCTCGATCCTATTGGGTGCCCCGTTTTTTCTCGTTTTTCCATCTTTACTTCCAACAATCCCCCACTAAAGATGAGAAAAAGATACAAAATGGGAGAAAGGAAATTTCAGGGCATAAGAGGAGATCAATACGTAACATCCTGTGTTACATTTAAGTAAATTGAAACCAAATGTTTAGTGAAGTGGTACAATGACTTACAAGCCCAAGGGTGGGACAATCCTTGAAACCTGTGAACTTTTTATCAAATAATGGAGTAACCTTGAAACTCTAAGATTTAAGTCCCCCCCCCCCCAAAACACATACACCACTCCAAAAATCTAGTAAACTTCGCAAAGTGAACTCAAGCCATGAGTTTACTTTAGTTTTCATGGAAGCTCTGGGAAACCGCCCAAGTTTTCATAGAAGATGGCGAATCTTCACACCCATATAGGTGAATCTCTTGTGCTTCTCAATAGCACAAAACATCTCTTACGATTCATTAAGAGTTTAAACAAGCTACAAAAATTACAACAGTGGATTTCTTAAATGCTTAGCTAGAGCATCTACCACGTAAGTATAGATCCATTAAGAATTCTCAACGAATTCATCCTACTACAAGCATTACAACACAAAATGCCATATGGATGCAAAATAAGTAATGCTAGTTATATACACTTCATGGGCTTGAGCCCCATTTCCCTCGACGAATCAAGAACATGGTTCCTGGCCAACCCCTTAGTCAAAGGATCCGCCAAATTAATTTCGGACCTTACATTGTTCAAAGCAATAACTCCTTTCTTGAGTATTTGTCTCATCGAACTATGTCTAAAGCGTATGTGCCGCTTCTTAACATTATAATTGCTATTGTTAGTTACACCAATTGCAGCTTAAGAATCACAATACAAAGATACCAGGGTCCCCCCACAATGGGATGTCGGCAAGAAGACTTAGTAGCCAATCCGCTTCTTAACCTGCAAACTCAAGAGCAATGAATTCAAATTTCATGGTGGAGCGAGCTAAACATTGTTGTTTTGAGTACTTCCATGATATAGCACCTCCACCCAACATAAACACATAACACTAGTAAAGATTACTTCATCATTATTGAATACCCAATTAGCATTTCAAAAACTTTCCAAGATATTAGGAAATCGATGAAAATGCAAACCAATTTTCATGTTGCCCTTAAGATACCTAAGCAACCGATAAAATGCATTCCAATGTTTGCTACTAGGATTATGAGTATAACAACTTAATCTACTTACCGTATAAATAATGTCGAGACGTGTGCAGTTCATCAAAAACATCACACTTCCTATTACCTTAGCATATTGCTCTTCAGACACACTAGTACCCTTGTTCTTCATGAGCTTTACACTTGCATCATATGGAGTCTTACAAGGCTCCACATCATAGCAATTGAACTTGTTCAAGATTTTCTCCACATAGGGAGATTGATTCATTTAGAAATCATCCTTGAGTTTGGTCAACCGGAAGCCAAGGATCACATCGGCTTTACCTAAGTTATTTGTTTCAAACTTAGTAGAGAGAAAATCTTTAGTGAAATTTACAACCTCAAGGCTAGTACCAATAATAAGCATGTCATCAACATAGAGACAAATAATAACACAAGAGAAATTAAACAATTTAGAATATACACAAGAGTATGAAGAATTAGTCATAAAACCATCACTCTTAAGAACACTATCAAACTTTTCATACAATTGCTTAGGAGCTTGTTTCAAACCATACAATGACTTTCTAAGCCTACACACCTTATGTTCTTGACCCTTAACTACAAAACTTTCCGTTTGATCATGTAGATCTCTTCATCAAGACCACTATTAAGAAAAACCATTTTAACATCCATTTGATGGACTACTAAATCATGGATTGCCGCTAAAGCAACCGAATTCCTAATGGTGGCAATCTTAGTCACGGGTGAGTAGGTATCAAAAAAAAGTATATTCCTTCTTTTTGAGTGAAACCTCTAATAACAGGTCTAGCCTTAAACTTATTAATAGAGCCACCAGGTTTCTTCTTTTTAGTAAAGATCCATTTACAACTTATGGGATTAGACCTTTTAGGCAAATCACATAAGTCCCAAGTATGATTATACATGATTGAATCTAAAACTGACATCTATAAATTTCATAGCTTCATTATAAGTCTTTAGGTCTTCTTCTAAAAGAAACATCTAATAACATTTTCACTTAAACAATTCACATCAATGTTCTCAACAAAAAAAGTAGTCAAGAAATCCGGTCCAAAGGTAGTCTCTACCCTAACCCTCTTACTATTCCTAGGTTGGACTTCTTTCACCACCAAAGGAGGAGGAGGAAGACTAGAAGTCGGCAAAGAAGCATCAAAGAACACATCAACACTTGACTCATTCATATGCAAAGATGATGATGATTATAAAGGGAAAGTATACTCAAAGAAAACTACATCTCTAGCTTCACAAATAGAATAATCACTCAAAAACATGAATCTATGTGCGGCACTATTATGAGCATAACCAATAAGCACATAATCAAAAGTTTTAGATCCAATAGTAGTTTTCTTAAAATCTGGAAAAGCAACATTAGCTAAGCACCTCCGCACTTTCAAAATACTCATGTTAGGTATATAACCTTTCCAAAGTTCATAAGGTGTTTTATCCAATTTCTTATTGGGCACTCTATTGAGTATATAACAAGCCATAGAACCGCCTCTCCTCACATGTTGTCGGATAATCCGAAACTTAAAAGCATTGCATTCATAGTTTCTTGGCAAATTTCCTCAGATACCCCCTGAGGTTTGGCGTAATTCCTAAATTACCTCCCACATTCGGGGAATTCCTCAGATACCCCTGAGGTTTGTGTTTGGGCTCAAGATACCCTTACTATGGACGGAACCCTAACACCGTTAGGTTTTCCCTCTCTCTCCCCAATTTTATCTATCCTCTCATTCCCCCACCCATTGCCAAACCCTCTCTCCCCTACTCCGGCGCCGGCGACCCTACACCTCCCTTCCCCATTCCCGATTTCCTCACCCTCGTCATTAGCGTCGGCTAGAATAGCAGAGCAGCAGCCTAGGGTGGTTTCGAGGGCGAGTTTAAGGATTTGGGGTGGCGTATCTGGGTAGGGAAGGGGAGGGGGTTGACTACGGTGGGAGACAGGGAAGGGGGACATTTTTTATAGAGGGAAAGGGGGAAGGGGGTGGTGTCGGCAGTGCTGCTGTTCTGGCCGGCGAAAGGACGGCTAGGGTGGGGTGTCGAGGGTGGGGAAAGGGAGAGGGTAGGGTCACCGAGGGTGCTGCTGTTCTGGCCGGCGAAGGGATGGGGTAGGGTCGCCGGGAGTGCTGTTGTTCTGGCGGCAAAGGAATAGGGTAGGGTTGCCGGCGCCGGAGTGGGTGATGGTCGTCGGCTGTTGGCCGCCGGCTGTGGGAGGGGTGTTGGCAATGGGTGGGGGAATGGGAGGAAAGAGAAAATTGGGGAGAGATAGAGGGAAAACTTAACGGCGTTAGGGTTTCGTCCATAGTAAGGGTATCTTGAGCTCAAACACAAACCTCGGGGGTATCTGAGGAATTCCCCAAATGTAGGGGGTAATTTGGGAATTACGTCAAACCTCAGGGTACATGAGAAAATTTCCTTAGTTGCTTTTAAAGATCTATTTTTCCTTTCGACAATATCATTTTGTTGTGTAGTGTAAATGGAGCTTAGCTCATGGATGATCCCATTAATTTCGAACAATTCTTTTAAAGACCATTTTCCATATTTACCATATTTATCTTTTCTAAACCTTTTAATTTTAAGATTAAGTTGATTTTCAACCTCGACTTTATACTTTAAAAATGCGCTTTCGGTTTCATCCTTAGTTTTCAAAAGGTAAACTTTAGTGAATCTTGAATCATCGACAAAAGTTATATAGAAATTTTTTCCTCCTTTACTAGAAGTGCAATTTTTAAAGTCCGCTAAATCCGAGTGAATCAAATCTAAAAATTTAGTACTTCTTGATACAACTTGCTTGAATGGTTTCTTAGTATGTTTGGCCTCACCACAAATAGGACATTTAGAGGCTGTCAATTTAGTCAAAGAAATTAAGTCCATGTTCTTTAGTTTTTTTCATGTAAGAAACATTTAAATGTCCTAATCAATTGTGCCAAACATCCATAGAAGTACTTTCATTATTATTCAAAACATTTATCACAAACGATTCTCCGCGAAGGTAACCTTTCCCAACAAAGTCTCCATTCTTAGTGATAACAATCTTGTCTGCCTCAAAGATAAGCTTTAAACCGCCTTTATTGAGAAGGGCACCCGAAACAAGATTCATCATAAGGGAAGGAACATGCAAGACATTATTTAAAAACAAAGTTTTTCTGGAAGTGAGTTTAAGGTGGACCTTCTCTTTGCCAAGAACTCCCGCGGTGCTACTATTTTCCATGTAACATGGTCTCCATCGGTAGCATCTTCAAAGTCCGTTATCAGAGCCTTGTTAGCACAAATATGCCTTGATTCTCCCGTGTCGAACATCGATAGTCATTCCATGAAGGTGGAAATTTCTCCAAAAGCACATTAGTTTGAAGAGTTTCACACATTCTCATTCCTTCACCTAGGATATTGGTGACGATGCTCTCATAGTCATGAGCTTGATCCATTATTGATTTGTCATCCGTCATCTTGAAGTTAATCCACTTACCAACAACGTATTTTTTTTCTTACCGGCATCATCGGCTCCATACTTCTTTTGCAAAGTGTCCCAAATGGACATGCTTGATCGATTAGTGATAAGGAGATCAAACAAAATTTCACTCACATTATGGAGAATATGAGCCCAAACAAGTTTGTTGTCTTTCTCCTTCTTGGTCAATGCATTGGCCGCTTTCTTGAGATCTTCTGTCGAAAGGGAGGGATACGGGCTACTAAATCGTTTGCTTTAATTGCTTCATCACATCCTCATAGAGGACATAATCTATTTCAAGTTGCTCGAAATATATCAATAATTTTTTACCATCTCTTGTAATTCTTGCCATCAAGAGGCTCCAACTTAGAGATGTCGGGAGGATTCTTGTTCAACATTAGATTAGCCAAAACCATCGACTTAATCATCTCATTTTCAAGTTGTTGTATTTAAAGGTTTTCAAAGCTAGAATGAAGAACAAGAAAAAATATTAGAAGTTGTTGTGCCATGGTAAACAAACCACTGCCTTGGAACCGGGGTGCACTATTGTAATCATCGATTCATTACCTAAGGTTTACACAACTCTCAACACAGAATGACACTCTTGGGTATGAGATGTAGTCAATAGAACTTATGCCCAAAAGAGATTAAGAAAAGAAGAAGAGAGAGAATGGAAGGATGTGTCTAACAAAATCAGAAATGAATCAAATTTATAAGATTAGAGAAAGAGAAAAACATCCCTAAAGCAATCAAACGACTTCAAGGAATCCAATGATAAAATTTATTGAAATTGAAAATTGAAACCCTCATCATCAAAAAGAAATAATGGAATAAAATAAATTAACATAATAAGGATGTAAACCATCCTTAACCACGTAATTAAAGGGGGGTTACAAAAGCATTCAAGGAAATAACAAAAAACCTAAGAAATAACGTCTCTGGGCCTTCGCTCGATCGGGTCGGGTGAGTCCCGCCCGATCAGGTCCGAGACAAAAATCACAATACCTTACACGGGTTGCCCAACCAAGCGAACCCCGCCCGAACGGGCAAAAATAGTGACCGCCCGATCCCCACACGATTCCATCGGGCTCCCCGTTATTTTCCATTTTTGCATCTTTACTTCCAACATTTTCTATTTTTAAAGTAAAAAATAGAATGTTGTTTGCAACAGTCAATCAGGTTGAGGGAGTTGTGTCATTAGAGTTTTTTTTAAATGAAGTTGATAATGTTCATTTTTATGTGGTATTGGGTTTAATTTTATTTTTTTAATTTTTTCGTATAGTTGAGCTGTTGTTTTCTTACGGATGTTTGGTGTTCCTCTCCTCTTCCCTTGTAAAATTAGAAATAAGTCTTATATGGAATTTGATGATTTATAGCATGTGATTTAGTTTATTTTATTCTTTCTAAAAGCTCATTTCTTTAGTTTATATGATTTACCAATTCTAACACTAAAATTATGCACATGTATTTGATATCAAGTTGATTTCAAATAAATATATTTATATATCATCCAATGTATGAAATATTAGCACATGGAGTAATAGTTATCACACAAAAAATATAAAAATATAAAATTTTCATATATTTCATTTACAATAGGTTCCTTTCTCTGTTTAATAATGATTTAGCTATGAATATGATTGATTACAATAGATTACTTTCTTGTTTGACACTTTCTCTCTATTTTTAGTGGTGGTTTGGTATACATGAAATATAGGCAATGAAAATTCTCATTATATTTTCATTTGGGTTGTTTGGTTGACAAGAAGTGTGGAAATGGAGGCAATGAAAATTCTTGTGATATTGAAATTCCCACAAAATGTAGGAATTTATTCAACCAACCCTCTTGGTCATTCAAAAATTCTCACATCAATTCATGGGAAGTCTAAATTCGTTGATGTCAACCAAACACATTAAGGAAAATAACTTCCTAGGAAATGAAACTTCTCATGAGAAATAAATTTTCATGAATACCAAACAACCACTTATATCTTACCCACTTAAAATCTTGACACAATTCACAACTAGGTAGAATCTTCTGAATTCTTCTTAATATATAAGAAAAAAAAATATAGTCATGTGGGATTTTGTTTGATTCTCTCGATGAGTACTTTATTAAAAGTAAATTGTTAAATTTTTCACTAATATGCAATGAAAGATATTTGACTTTAAAGAAGTACATTGGCATGGTCCATGCTCTCCTCCTCTCCAATTTTATTTTTAGGGTTTCTAATTTTCTATGCTTTCTAGGTTGAAAATAGTTTAATTTCTGGAGATATTAGACTTTTTTCGACCCTTTTACGTTCGCTTTTAGTTTATTGTCTTTTATAATGCTTTCTTTTGTTTTGATATCTCCACTTGTGAGAGTTTTTCTCTCCTTTTATGGCAGGTTGTTTTTCATCTTTGTATGAGTTTTTTTCTTTTCATGTTGTCAATAATTTGAAACATGATATGAATTTATGAGGGTTTAGGTTTTTACACAACTTTATCTTTGAAACAGTTATATCATAGAATTAGATTGTAAAAAGTCTCCACGTGGAAAGATGCAAAGTTATCGAAATACACTTCTTTTTTTTTGATAATTCGCAGTTTTATTCATTCATTCAAAGTACAATGGTGATGGCCTCTACTCAAAACGGGGTATCCCCCCACTAGGTGGGCGGCATTTTCATAGTGCTTAAGCACACCCCATAGAGAGGAGTCCATCCCCATTCAAAAAATTACAACCTATTATCCAATTCAAGGAGCTTGTTACATCATACGTTTAGAATCATGGAAATATAGGCTATCATGCCTCAAGATTAAAGAAAATTACAAGCATTTCAATTAATTCCCCATTAGCTCAACTGCATGTTGCATCTTCCAGTTTTACTCCATCATGCTACAGCTGCCATATTTGCATCTTCAGGGTATTCTTTGGATCTCAGTTTGCGCATCCATGCTTATAACCACGCTATGAATTCAGATTGCCTATGCAGGCCTTGTTTGGCTAGAGAATCAGCCACAAAGTTTGCGTTACGGCCCCTGTGAATAATCTTGATATTGAGATTCTTTGATCTTGCGTTTCTTATGAAATTGAGGTGGAAGCTTAAGTTCCAAGGCCCCCCAGCATCACTATTACTCCATAGTACAGCATTTGATGAATCAAATTCTAGGATTATTTTGCTGCTTTTGTAGATGTTGCTTGACAGTGTAATCTTGATTACGCGATGAATGGCCAATATCTCTGCACTGTTGATTTCCATAGACGGAATGGGAGACGAGAAGAGACATAAGAAAATCCCTTTGAAATTTCGCAAGACACCTCCAATAGCTGACCTTGAATCAAGCGGATTTACAGATGCATCCACATTCCACTTTATGCAATCTATGTCAGGAGGGCACCATGATATTGGAATCTGATTCGAGGCATGCGAGAGTGCATTTTTTTCTCTGCCATTCCATAACAGACATTCCGGATTGCGCGAAATGTCTGTTGGAGAGTATGGAAAGTCATCTGGCCAACTCGATATCCACCATCCGAGCCTGAGCAGGATCAATTCTTTCAGATTCTTTAAAGATGATGACGAGCTTCCAAATATACGGAGGTTTCTCTCTTTCCAGATGGTCCATACCATGATGAAGAAAATGGCAGTCCACACCTTTTTAAAGAAAGGTGGTTTCTTTGCGCAACACCATTGATCAAAAGCATCTCTCAACGTGCACGGAAAAACCCATTTAATATCCCATAAATCCATCCACCAATTCCACAATTGGTATGAGATGCTACAGTGAAGCATAAGATGGTCACAAGATTCAGATTCAGAGTCACATAGGGGACATTTATCACAATCTGGTGGTATTATACCAATTCGCGCAAGTTTGCTCCTTTTGTTAATTTTTCCCATCAAAGCAATCCAGACAAAAACCTCTATTCTGTGAGGAACCAATCCTTTCCACACACCTTTCACTGCATCATGATGAGAGGGAGGACGAAGTTTGTCAAGTTCAAGGGTAAATGACCTAGTTGAGAAATTACCTGATTTCGAGTGTGACCAAATAAATTTGTCACGGGTTTTTAGCGCAGGGAAGACCTGCTGCAGCATCTCATCGAGGCATGCTTTTTCAATTTGATCTTGTGGACGGAGTTGGCGATTCCATGAGAAACTCCACATCCAGTTGAAACCGTCCCAAAATCCTTGGGAAGCAACTGACGCCATTGGAGTTGTTGTGATAGAGAATAATCTAGGCAGGGTGTATTTTAACGGTTGAGATGCAATCCAAGGGTCGTGCCAGAATTAGGTATTATCACCCACTCCTATGATTTTCCGCATACCATTTATAGCAATATGTGAAGCCTCAGAATTCTTGAATATTGCAGCACATATATTCTTCCATGGTCCACTTTGAGATGTGGAGGCCAATTCACGGATTGATGTGTTAGGTTGGTATTTGTATTTTGCGCGCACCACTATGCTCCAGAAGGATGATGGATCTTGAAAAAATTTCCATATCCATTTGAAAAGCATTGCCAAGTTTCTATGCATGATATTACCTATGTTAAGCCCTCCCAAAGCTTTTGGTAATTGAACAATATTCCAAGCAACAAGAGGAATTGATTTTTTTTCCAATGAACCGCACCAAAGAAAAGCTCTCATAAGCTTGTTGATTTTTTCTATAACTCCTTTTGGCATGGTAAAGAGAGACATGTAGTATAGTGGAAGACTTGCTAGGGATGATTTGATTAGAGTGATTCTTCCACCTATTGAGAGCATCCTCCCTTTCCAAGTTGCAAGCCTCTTCGACAATTTTTCAAGTATCGGGTCCCAAGCTTGAATACGGGATGGGTTGCCTCCAATGGGAAGGCCAAGATAAGTGAATGGGATGCACCCAACTTTGCAAAGTAATGTCTTTGCAGCTTCATCAAGCCAAGATTTCGAAGTGTTTATCCCAATTAGTGAACTCTTATGAAAGTTCACTTGAAGTCCCGACGCCAGATGAAATAGAATGAGAACACATTTGATGTGTTTCAAGGATTCAATGTTAGCATCACTGAAGATGAGGGTATCGTCTGCATATTGAAGATGAGTGACTTTGAGTCCATTTTTACACACTTCAACTCCACTCCATAAGCCCATGCTTGAGGCCTTTAGAATTAGTTGATCAAGGGCTTCGGCTATGAACATAAATAGAAAAGGTGATAACGGATCACCTTGGCGAAGACCTCTCTGGAGTTTGAAAGGGGGACTAGGAGAACCATTGACCAAGATGGATGCGGAAGCCGATGACACACACTCTAACACCCAATCACACCATTGTGGTGGGAATTCCATTTGCTTGAGGATCCACATGAGGAAGCTCCAAGATACACTATCATAGGCTTTATGAAAGTCTAGTTTTAAAAGGGTGGCATCAATTCCCCTTTTTTCCATGAATCAATGACTTCACTTGCAACAAGACCCCCATCAAGAATTTGACGCCCTTCTATGTATGAAGTTTGAAGGGGGCCAATTAGTGAGCTCATCACTTTTTGAAGTCTCTTTGCCATCAACTTTGCTATGATTTTATATATACACCCCACCATGCTAATGGGGCGATATTCTTTGAAGCTTGAAGGATTAGGAACCTTCGGGATTAAGGCAATGAAAGTTGTGTTGCATCCTCTTGGAAGCTACGATGAAGCCCAAAATTCACGAACCATCTCATATATGTCGTGCTTTATAATTTCCCAAGCGTTCTTGATGAATTTGAAATTAGATCCATCTGGCCCAGGGGCTTTGTCTGGGCTGCAAGAAGCTACTGCATTATCAATTTCTTCATTGGAGAATGGAAGTGTGAGATTGGAGGCTTGTTCTTGTGTCAGCTTGTTAAAATTGAGACCCTCAAACACGGGCCTGCACTGGAAGTCTTCTTTAAATATCTTTTTAAAAAACCGGGAGGCTTCATTTTTTATTTGAGATGGATCTTCGGATTTCACACCATCAATTTCCATGGTAGTAATCGAATTCTTTCGTTTCTTGTTTGATGCAATAGCATGGAAAAACTTTGTATTGCGATCACCTTCCTTGAGCCATGTTAATCGTGAATTTTGAGCCCAATAGAGTTCCTTCCTTTTGATCCAAGTCCAAAGGTCGGACTGGGCCTTCTTGCGGTTTTCCAATTCTGAGTCAGTGAGAGATCTTTGATTGCTAAGATTGTCGAAATCTTGAATTTCATTCTCCAGGTTTTTTATATTTGTGTCAATGTTGCCATATTCATTGTGATTCCACGATCTCAGTTTGTGCTTCACTTCACGAAGCTTTGCAATTGTGGGCAGATTTTTCGCTTCTTGCCATGCTTGCTTTACAATCTTCAGGCAATTCGGATCACTTAACCAATCATTTTGGAACCAGAAAGGCTTCGGTCCCCAATTCTTCAAGTCAGAGTGAACTAATAAAGGGCAGTGATCTGATAGCCCTCTTTGAAGAAGCGAAACTTTTATTGAAGGTAGATATGAGATCCATTCAGGATTTACAAGAAGTCTATCAAGGATGCTTTTGGAATTTCCCCTGAACCATGTGTATCCACCACTGGAGGATAGGGATGGAAATGGATCGGATTCGGGGCGGGTGGAACATCACCCGCATCCACCACCCGCAATTGTTTACTCCACCCGCATCCATCCATCCGTCATCCATCGGGTGAAACGGGTGGATCGGGTGCTAAACGGGTGATGATATTTAGTATATTTTTAAATGAAATTAGTGACATAATATTAAATAATTATATCAAAAACATAAAATATAAGTAATTTACATGTAAAATTTAATAATTGGGTAATGAGTTGGATGTTAAGCGGGTGATGGATCGGGTGACGGATGAAAAAATTCTCACCCACCACCCACTTTCCATCCATTTAAATTCGGGTTTTCATCCATTTAAAATACCGGGTTAAGCGGGTGATGGATCATCCATCACCCATTTCCATCCTTACTGGAGGATGGTATTTCAAGAAGATGCAAATCCTGCATAAAAGATTTGAAATCGTTAGATCCACCTTGAGAAAAAACATGACTTCCTCTTTCATTAGAGTTGAGTACTTCATTGAAATCCCCGATGATTAGGCAGGGAAGAGGATTGGTTTGTTGGAAGTTTTTGATCTCTCTCCAAACATTTGCCCTTAGAGCAATATCACAGGGGTTATATATGTTTATGAGCGTGCCTTCAAACTTTGTATCCTGAAATTGACCACTTATTGCGATCCAGTGTTGATTAATATTGCTGGATTTGATGACGAAGTTGGATTTCTTCCATAAGGATAGCAATCCCCCTGAGTTTCCAATGGATGGAGAAAAAATCCATTCTGCCTCGTTTGATTTCCAGCATGTTCGTATTGTTTTTTCATTGATTTGACTCATTTTTGTTTCCTGTATGAACACAAAAATTGGGTTGTGAGAGGTTATAAGTTTCCTTAGAGAAACTCTTTTTGGCCTTGCTGTCAGCCCACGTATATTCCAGGACACTATTGACATTGATATTGCTAATTTGAGATGAGAGACAGACTGTCTTTTTTCAGGGAAGGTTTGATTCCCATTGGTGTTTTTGAGAAACTAGTACATTTCCAACTCTTTTTCTGAGCTCTGAGAGAGAACCATTGAAGATTAATCCCATTTTGGATGTCATTGTGATTACATCATCCACACATATGGCATTTGGTAATTGATGGCTGGTGATCATTGGTGATTCTGCTTGCTTGTGATAGGCAGAGGCTTTTAGCTTCTTCTTTTTTTCCATTTTTTTTCTTTCTTTTTTTCTCCCTGCTAACTTTTTCTGGGGTGGGTATGGTATCCTCAAAACCTGGAGGAAAGAGGGGCCCCGATACTGATGTGGATCCTAGGTTTGACTCAGTTGATGATGATTTTGGATTTTTTGATTTGAGAAGTGGGCCAAATTTGTTAGCCAAAGGGACAGGTGATAGCTGATGATTTTTTTGTAATGATTTGGTATGAGATGGGCTGGTTTTGATTGGGCTTTTGTGTGCGTTTTTGTCAGGGCTTTTGATTTGTTGAAATGGATATTTGTCAGGTGATGTGATGTTTATGTTTGGTGACATATGGAAGGGTGAGGTCATCATTTTGGCTTCTGGTTTGTTTGGTTGGCTTGATTGTTTTTGGTTATTAATGAAAACTTTGGGAGGGGAATCCAATAACGTCAGTGCATTAAATGATTTATTGGGGCTGTCGCATGAAGTCGATTGATTCATTGCATGACTGTTCATCTTTTCCGTCCCATCTTTCAACATGTTATCATCTGATTTCTGACTTTTGATCTCCTTTTGCCCAGAAAGTTCGAATTTATCAGATGGATACATACCTGGAACAGATTGACTAGGATTTGATTGATGGTTTTTTTGTGTATTTTCTTTCTCCTCACTGATTGCGTCTGACTTTTGCAGCCAAGATTGCTTCTTTTCAGATATAAAAATGGGATAATTTTTTTCTTCAATCTCCAGCTTTATTGTGCAATTGATGTCAAAGAGGCAATCTGTCTGAACCAATACATGTGCACTATCATACTCCTTGTAGTTGACCGATATCACACGTCCAAAAATGCATCCTATGTCATAGAAATTTTTGTATCCCCAAGCTATTAGTGGGACACCATGAATGTTAAGCCATGACTCTCTCCACAATGCTGCACTCTGACTATTCACATTCCTTATGGCTATGAACCATCTTTCAAGCCATTTACTTTCTACCATTGAGTTCTTATCTTCTATTGAGCCAAAGATAATGAGATGTTGCTGGCCTCCCATTGTTTTAACTTGCAAGCAATTAACTCCTTCTGACAATATATGGTCCATGATGGATTCTGATGATTGTGGGTTTTCTGTGATTGCAATGGCACTTCTTTCAAGCATTTCAGAGTTTTCCTCGCATCTTTCTCCTTTTATTGCCGCAGCGAACTCACTATCTACTTCCAGTGGTCTTAGTGAGTTTCTAATTCTCTCTGTGTCTTCTCCAAGGGTTCTTGAGCTCATTATTCTATGTTTGGTTGGGTTTGGTGTGGTTAATTTTGTTTGATGGATGGCTTTTTCTTGTTTTTTCCATCCATTATTGGTATGTAATGGTGTTGCAGCTTCTTTGTATGATCTTTGATCTCGCGTTTTTGTCATCTGGTATCTGGGTTTTGGCTGAGTGTTTTGTGGAGGCTGTTTTGTGACGGGTGCATGGTTTGGGGGGATTTGTGGTATTGGTTTGTCATATTTGGCTGGAAAGACTGTGAGATTGAAGCCCCTTAGAGCTCTACCATGTTCATCTCTAATGGCGGTTTGTAGTGATTGTGGATAACGAAACTGGACAAAAGCAAAGATGTGGGTTGAGTGTTTCTGCTGAGTTGCGATAAAGATGTTTGCAATGGCACCATGAGTTCGAAATATTTGTGCAATTTCAGATATGGTGGTTGATGGGGGTAGGTGATTTATGAAGCAGGTTTTTGAGGCTTGGGCATGAGAGGGTTTGGATTTTCGGCGATGAACAACGTTCCATTGGTTTTCTGATTCGTCTCTCTCTCTAGGATTTCTCTCTTTCTCTCTCATCTCTCTAGGGGTTTTTTGACAGCAATTTATCGAAATACACTTTTTACATCAAGTTTGAAGCATTGGAGTTTGAACTGTGCTCGAGTATACTTAAAATTAATCATTCCATTGTGAAAATTGTTGTGATTTGCTAAATTTATTTTTCAGATCTTAATTATCATTGTATTTGACGTATAACTTATTATTAATGATATACTTCTTCTAGTAAAAAAAAGAATTATATTGACAAGTGTGCAAAGTTAAAGTAGGTAAAATATGAAAATAGGGACGGGGTGATTCATATCTTCAATTATAATGATTGATTTAGATTAATTTGATTACTTTTCCAAAAAAAAAAAAATTAATGAGATTACTTCCTTAATTTAAGATAATATAATCATTTTTCTTTTTACATCTATTTTTTTCATGGTGTGATGATTAATAACCACAAGCTGACATGTGTTATTTGTAGTTTTAGCTGCTTGTGTTTTAGTAAAAGCTATTGATTGATTGATGATTTTTTAATATAAATAATAATTCTACAGGCTCATTACACAGGAAAATTAGAAAATGGGAAGGTCTTCGATAGCAGCTACAATCGTGGAAAGCCTTTGACATTTCGCGTTGGTGCCCAGGAAGTAAGTTTTAGTTACACGTATATACATGTTTAATGTTGAATTCGACCATAGATATAAACGATTACTTTAGCGGTCTATTCAATTTACTTTCATAAAAATTTGTACAGATAAGGCAATATAAATTTAGATGACATAAATTCATATAAGTCAAAATATGTTGAGTAGAACAGCCCCTTAATACGAGTTCATTCATCATACATCCATGTATATCTTGTGCATGGTACATCCAATACTAATTTGTACTAATTTGAAACTCTCGCTTTGAGTATGTTTTGCTCATTTACATGATTTCAAATGAGTTATGAGCAAAAATAATAGACTTGGGTATATCATGCTTAATGTACATTCGGGTATATGATAAAATTTGTATCCTCAATACTTCTAAAGCAATTACTCATATATATATATATATATATATATATATATATATATATATATATATTATATTATATATTATATATATATCAAGATCACATGAGAATATTCCTTACATGAGAAATGAGAATGAATCTCAACCACACGATTGGATTAGCGTAACAACACTTGTTCGTAGAGTTATACCTCCCTAAAAAAAATTTGAGCCCAAAAAAAAAAATTTTTGAATTTTTTTTTCTAATATTCATTTTTTTTCGAATTACATCACTCTTTCATTAGAGTTACATCACTTATTCATAAAAGTTATATCGCGTAAACTTCATTCTTATTTCTCATGTAAATATGCATTCTCATATGAACTCACTTCTATACATATAGGTTTAAGTTCATATGAGAACCACCCTTATGGTGAGAACCGCTCATTTTTCCTCACTTAACGAAGATTTTGATCATTTCAAAATGGTTTTTTTTCTCATTTTATGTTTTACTAATTTTATGTTTTTGCTCATTGAACATTTTTATGCTCATTTTGCAACGTTTTTGCTCATTTTACGTTTTACACATTTTACATTTTTTCTCATTTAACTTTTTTATGCTCATCTTATTTTTTTCTCCTTTTACATTTTTGTTCATTTTACGTTTTTGATAATCTAATGTTTTCTACTCATTTTATACTTTGTTCGTTTTTTTAACTTTTTTTTGCTCATTTTAGGACGGAAGTTTTTCCTCATTTTAGGTGGTTCTCACGGTTCTTACCATAAGAGGGTTCTCACTAGAATCCAACCCTATATATATATATATATATATTATATATATATATATATTATATTATATATATATATATATATATATATATTATATATATATAGATATATATATATATATAGAAGTGAGTTCATATGAGAATGCAAACTTACATGAGAAATGAGAATGATATTGACGCGCTATAATCTTATGAATAATGATGTAACTCTAATGAAAGAGTGATATAACTCAAAAAAAAAGAATATTAGAAAAACAAAATTCAAAATTTGAATTTTTTTTTTGGCTCTAAATTTTTTAGGTGGGTATAACTCTATATGAACAAGTATTGTAACTCTAATTCAATCATTGTGGTTGAGATTTATTCTCATTTCTCATGTAAGGAGCATTCTCATGTGATCTTGCCCATATATATATAATATATATATATAATTATAATATCATATATATATATATATATATATATATATATATAAGACGGAGAGGCTTCAATCACAAGGTGAACAAGAAAAAAAAGCCCTTTTTCGACCTTTCAATGACGGGTTGCTCACACGCAACGCTTAATAGTGCATCATGATTTCTTTTTCGAATCGTAGTATATAAGATTCGACTTCATAAGTGATACTTGATGTTATCTTTTTTGAAAAAAACATATTAATAAATGAAAGATATAATTACTCGGAATGTAGCCCGAACCTAAAATTTAGTTATGTATTAAAAAAACATCATCTATTATATGGATACTAGCCTTTTGTGCTCGCGATGCGTGCGATGATATTTCTAGGCCTAATACTAAGTTGTAAACAAACTGAAAATGCAAGTTAGTATTTAAGTTCACCTCCATTTTGTGAATAAGATTCTTTCATGTTCTTTTTATGTTATTCATTATTGTGATCTTTAATAGTTTTTTTGTTTCTCAAGTCTTATATGCGCATGTTCTTTTATAATCAGTATGATGTTCTTTACTAAATATCGTCATGTTCTTTTTTTTGGTTTTATTCATTTTGTAATCTATATATAGTTTTTGATATGGATTTTAGTAATTTCTCTATGATCTCAAAATTGTAACCGAAAAGTATAAGACAATTTCAGTTTTTTTTTACCTTGTCTAACTTCTATATTCTGATTTCACAAATTGATATTTAAAAATTTTTGTCATTTTAATTTTTCTCCTTTTCTAAATGTTCACACTGAGTTTCAATTATCTTTGAAATGAAATTTTAAAATTTTCATACATAGTCCAATTTTGCATGAAATGGTCATTTTAATTTTTCTCCTTTTCTAAATTTTAGCACTTTGAGTTTCAATTATATTTGAAATGAAATTTTAAGTTTTTCATACACAATCTGATTTCGCATAAAATAGTCATTTTTTTATTTTTCTCCTTTTTTAAATTTTAACACTTTGAGAATTATAGGTGAAATGATATTTTAAATTTTTCATACACAATCTGATTTCGCAAATTTATGTAAATTTTTTTTTTCTGAAAATGGATTTTTGCAAAAGTTGTTCGAAAAAAGGTTTGATATTGTTTTGTTTTTCAAAATTTATTTCTGGACATGGATATTTTGCAAAAGTTTTGGGCAAAAATTTATATTGGAATTTTAAAAAGAACTAAATTTGTAACTTTTTTCGTCAGTGTCATAAATGAATCAAATTTCATACACATCTTGTTTTCAGATTTTATATGAAAATGAATCAAATTTAAGTCTAATAATATAAAAGTCTTTTTCAACTAATTCCTATTATCTCCATTTTGTCAACTACATAACAGTCGACTAATGTGAAATAACTTTGAAAATTAAAAGAATTATGTACCTGTTTGAAAGTTCGCAAATCACCGATGGACGAATGTGTGATATCACTGTCAAAATCTTATGTTTTTCTCAAATTTGTGTTTATAAGTAATTTTTGTGAGTATGTAATTGTGAATGGTTATTGAGAACAATGATTTGTAAGTGAATTTTGTGAATGTTTTTTTATGTATTGACGTCCTAGTATATTACTTTTAGTTTGTAAGTTAATTTTTATTTTTGTAAAGTATCCTGATCATTGAGTGATTTGCATGATTTTTATAACGTGATTTTCTCAATTCTATCAGTGATTTGTAAAGTTTCCTCATATAAGTGATTTCTGAGTGATTTTTGAAATTAATTTCCGGTGGCTTTGTTTGACCCCATTTTGATATTGAAATTCCTTTTGTAATTTAGAAAGGGAAGGGGGACAAAATAGTCAGTTCAAAAGAGGACACCATTGCTCCCCTTCCCTTATGTAATAGAGATTATTGCTGGTTTCAACCCGAATTTAAATCTTTTGTTATTCTTTTATTTGTATCTCTTGAGAGAAGGATACTAACTCCTTATTGTTCGTCCAAAAGTAAACAAATTCGCATATAAATTAAAGGAAGCATCTAGGGAGAGACATAATTGTTGGTCAATAACCTCACTTCTTTGTGGAATATAAAAGATAGTGATAGTTATGGGGACTAATTATTATGTTGTAGTTGTTAACTAATCTTAAACATCTTGAAGGTTATCAAAGGTTGGGACGAAGGTATCTTGGGAAGTGAAGGAGTCCCTCCTATGCTTGCTGGTATTATCAAACATAAATTTTACCTTTTGTTGTAGCAAAAATTGTCACTATCATCTTCATAGGACTTTGTAAATATTCTTTTAATTATTGTGATACTAAACATAGGGGGGAAAAGAACACTGAGAATTCCTCCAGAGCTCGGATACGGAATGAGAGGAGCTGGTTGCAAAGGAGGTATAGAGCTATATTTCTATTGAGAATTATTTGAATTTTTTCTTTGAATAATGCAAAAGTGGGTTTTAATTCCCAAAATATGCCAAAAAAAATAAAATTCTCTGCGTACCGTCTACGTAGGACGGCACGCGAGAAACTGATTTTTTTTTTGTTTTTGCCCACGAAAACCGCTACTCTGAATAGCGGTTTACCTGGGCAAAATGTTGCAAGCACATATCAAACTCTGGAGTTGGGGATTTTTTCAGTAAACCGCTACTTGATTAATGAACCGCTACTTGAAGTAGCGATTTACACAACACACACAAAAAAATATATATTTTTTTTTTTTGGTAAACCGCTACTTCAAGTAGCGGTTTTAATTAAGTTGAAAAAAAAAAGTAAGTTTCTCGCGTGCCGTCCTACGTGGACAGTACGTAGGGAATTTTTTTTTTGGATATATTTTGGGAATTAAAACCCACTTTTGCATTATTCAAGGAAAAAATTCAGAATTATTTACATTCTTTTGACTATTTTTTCAAGTAATTGGATAATTTTTAATAAAATATCTCATATCTATAGGTACATGTATTATCCCTCCAAATTCAGTGCTTCTTTTTGAAGTGGAGTTCTTGGGGAAAGTTTGAGAATTGAGCAGTGATGACGGCCTACAATGTGGAATTATTTCGAAGTAGTTGTACAACTTTCCTTATAAAAAATACTAGTTACAAGCTTCATCTAAATATATAGATAAATATGTTACGTGTTCTTATATTTCTTCGTATGTTATGCACTTATGCCTGATAATGAGGAAAAGCTACTATATGCGAAATCTAGAGAAATATGGAACTAGTAAATTATACTGTCATTACAGTCCTACTTTTAGCATTGTTTGGTTGAAACCGTGAAAAGTGAATGAATAACACAAGATAGTCTAATTATTAATGATCCTACCCAACACGGCACAAATGTAGGATAAATGACTTATTTTCTTAACAACCTGCAAGTTAAAAGTGAAACATGTACAGGGAATACAAAAATGAATAGATAAATAACAATTATATGAGGTGAAAGTATTGGGTCAGACCGTCTGATCATAAGTTATGGTCAGATCAGCCCAACTCAATACTAAAATTAAAAACAACAGGATGGCATAGTTCGACGGATTGAAGTTCAAAAATGTTTAGCAACTACAACCCTTTACATTTTCATGTATCAGATTATTAGACTCAAATCCAGTGGTTTCCTGTATATAATGAATTGAAATCCCAATAGCTCATTGTCTTCACTTTGCTCTGTAGCATTACATGTAGCTGCGTCGAAACACAGGCAACATAAGTAGTTTTTCACGAAAGGTATTTAGAAAGAAACAAAAGAGAAGTCTTCATCTAAGTCATTTATTCAATATTTGTTTTCAGTTGGTGTGTTTATTTGGCTACGGAGATGGAAAAGGTGGTGAGATTGTTTTTTGGTGTGTCTTAATTGTTGTTGTTTTTCTTTCATTTAGACATTTCTATATTTCATTTGGTATTTTTGATTTTGTTTTTCTTTGATTTTTTGATGTTTTCAATTGATTATTGTATTCTTTCAGTTGGTGTGTAAATTCTTCAGCTTGTGTTGTTTTTCTTTCATTTGGTCTTCTGTGTTCTTTCAGCTTGTGTTGTTTTTCTTTCATTTGGTCTTCTGTGTTCTTTCAGTTGGTGTGTAAATTCTTTCAGCTTGCGTTGTTTTATTTCATTTGGTCTTCTGTGTTCTTTCAGTTGGTGTGTAAATTCTTTCAACTTGTATTATATTTATTTCATTTGGTCTTCTGTGTGTGACGTCCGAAGAGAATGGCTTGTCAGACGAGTCTGACACAATACCATCTCTTATATGAACCAGTTATTAACCATATGTTAATGAAACACTTTGTTATGATTCGATTACACCGTGAAATAATCGAAACAAATTCAAGTCGAATATAAAATAGCTATACCTCGATATTTGGGTGTTGAGATTCAACGTATGTTGGTACTCCCTCTGTATTTTTTTCTCTTTCCTACTTTGACTTTGCACGTTTGCCAATGCACTTATTTTACATTAAATATCTTTCATTACATATTAGTAAAAATTATAATAATTGAATATTAATAAAGTACTCACTGAGATGAATCAAACAAGACCTCACATGACTATATTTTTTCTTATATATTGAGAAAAATCTAAAAGATTCTCTCTAATTGTGAATAGTGTCAAGATTCTAAGTGAGAAAAATAAAAAAAAAATACAAATCAGGGAGTACCATGGAGTTAAGTTTAAATATATACAGCCCTAAATTCATCAGCTAGAAAAACTATAATTTGAAGTATCAAAAGATAAATATGAAGGTTTTACCATCTCAATATTTCAAAAAGGCTCAGAGAGATTTCTATAACTATAATTTAGGCATTGAAAACTAAAATCAACTAAAAAAATTAAAGCAGAATTGCAAGTTGGAACCATAAATAACCCTTAAAATAACCTATACTTCAATTTAAATTGTGTTGAAAAAATTAAAATTCTTTTAACATAAGTAATATCAACTTGATTGTTTATATAACTACTAGTTTTTTATCCACGCTATGCATGCGGCAATATTTCGGGCATAAACTATTCCTCGGTAATAAAACAAATTAAAAACGAAAGTTCTTAGTGTAGACTTTATACTTCAAATATATTATAGTTTAATCGTAAAATATTAGGCTAGAGTACAAAAAATTACATTGCAAAATTTAGTATACAGACAAAAAGTTGCATTCTTATTTATGTTAATATAATATGCGTCTATATATCACTAGTAGTGTCATATCCCGAGTTACTTTCAACATGCGATTAATAACTCCATCTAAAAAAACTAATAACCATATAATAATGATTCATAAATCTACAAAATGAAATGTATATTTTTCTCCTAGTGCACCTAAAAAAAAAATGTTTCATATGAATTTTAGAAAGAGAGACCTACAACTCTGTATTCCGTACAATACACACACCAAAAATAACCCAAACTCATGCAAAAATTCACTCATTATGTTTTTTTGTCAAAGATTTCATTCTTCAACTTTTCTCCATCTTTCTTTCTTTCTTTTTTCTTCTTTAAGTGCACAAATTTTCAAGCTTCAATTTTTTTAGAAGCATTCAAGCTTCAATTTTTAGTTTATATTCATTTTCTTTTTGCTAATTTTTCCTTGATTATAGAAATTGAATAGTGCAAAAATCTTTGAAAATTAACCTTCTCGAGCTACGTGCTTGCTTCCAAAGCTTCCATCTTTTTTCTCATAGGAAATTAGCTTTGGCTTTTGTACTTCAAAGGCAAGAAAATTCACAATATTTATCATTTTTCTGGATTTGAATATGAGTTGTCTATGTAATGAGAATGTCATCTATTTTTGTTACTATCCGCGGTATTAATTTATTGGTAAATGATTTATTTAATTGATTAGATGCGAATTTAGGGTTTGTTCTCCTCAATTTATTTTCAGCTCAATTCAGTTCCAATAAGTTCAGTCCAATTCAGTTCAGCTCCTAATGTATTTATTATCATTACTATTAGTTATAATTTAATTCAGTTCAGTTCAATTCAGTTCGTTGCAATCAATTCAGTTTAGATCAATCTAGTTGTTTTATGCCGAGGAGAACAGACCCTTAATTTGATTAAAAAAATTTATTGGCAACTTATGTGATTATTCGTTATATGAATGGATTGGGTTTAATAGAGATTGATTGAATTATTTTTGGCAAGTCTATAGGTTTAATGAGTTATTTTGGAAGTATGTAAATTGATAGGTGAACACCATTGCTCTCCTTGACTTATATAATAGAAGTCATCTCATCATTCATAGGCGGCTAAGGCCATGTGTAGGGTGAACAACTCCACAGGGCCCCAAAATATAAGGGCCAAATTCTATTAGTTGTCCTCTTAAAGAGGAAAAAAACCTAACTCTAATTACAGACTATTTCTTTCTAATTTTATAGAGTGTAATGTTGGATGCAAACATAATGTTGACCCTTGAGTTTTGAAGATGACCTAACCACAAAAGACATAGTATATTTTATTTATGTTGATTGCAAGGTAATTCATGCTCGAGCTAAGAGAATACTTGATTGAAGATTAAAGCGGAGAATTAATCAAGATCGAAGTAAAGATGTTCGAGAAATGAAGAATCAAGCATGGAATGAAGATTAGAATACATTAGGGTATTTATTAATCTTCTTGTTAAGGTTGAGTAATAGCTTTATTAAGTTCGTGGTGAATTCTCAAAGGAACTTGGTTCTGTTCCCATGAAAGGAACAGACCTGGCACTATAGGAACAAGGCTTAGGAACAAGACTTAATAATTAGGGAACAAGACTTAAAACTAATTTAGGAACTTCTAAGTGACTAATATTGTGCGCCTAAGTAATTGTGTGCCCAATATAGTTGTTAGAGTTTTTAGGGATATTTGACTAAGATCCATATTTTAGGAAGTTAGTTTAAGTTTGTTAGGAAAAGATTTTAAAAGATTTTCTGATTTTAAATAACTGATTTTCAAATATTATCTTTTTAAAATATATATTTTATCTTTTATATTTATTTAAAAGATTTAGTTTTCGAAAAATTATTATTTCCGGTTTTTAAAATGTTTCGGATTTTTAATATAAAAACTGTTTTCCGGTTTTTATAAAAGATTTTGAAAAAGATATTTTTCCTAAAAACTAGCTAAAGATTTTATTTATTTATTTCCTAAAATCTAGATTACACGCCTAAAGTTTACTGCTACAGTTTATGTAGTTAGTGGATTTAGTGGCTTAAGTTAATTATCCTCCAAGTATTTAATTAAATTAAATAAGATTAATTATTCTCCAAGTTTGCAAAACCACGTATATTGTTACTGCTTCTATGAAGTGAAGTAGTGGATTAGTGGATACTTACATGACAGGAATAATAATTTAATTTAATTAATTAATTAAATCATGGAGAACATGTGATAATGGTCTAAGTTAGTGGAAATCATGTCTTGTCTTAATGTCTATAAATAGGCGCCTAATTCATTTGAGAAAATTGTGTCTGACTTAGTTAATTTGTCTTAAGTTATCTAAAGTGTCAGTGCCTTTCCTTAAGAGAATTCATACTTACATTAATCGAGTTTTATTACTCTTCCATTGTTTTACAAAGTGTATTTTTGAGAAAAAGGGTTTGAGTGAACTCTTGTAAGTGTGAGAAAGCTTTGAGTGAAGCAAGAGAAAGAGAAAGAGAAAGAGAAAGGAACTTCGAGTGAAGTTTGAGAGAAAACGTCAGTGTTGGAACTGTCGTTGGGAACTTGAGTTGAGTGACTTAAGTTGAGAATCGAGAGAAAAGTAATAGGTTGTAATCAGAGTTGTTTTGGCCTATTATAGTGGAAAGTTGTTTAAAATCCCTTGTGGTCGAGGTTGTTTCTTCCTACTAGGCCTAGGAAGTTTTTCCTCGTAAAATCTCTCGTGTTCCCATTGTTTGTTCCCAAGTTTACTTTTAATTCCGCAAAAAGTAGTGCTTATTCTCTCACTATAATTCACCCCCCTCTTATAGTGCTCATATTATACAACAATTGGTATCAGAGCGGGAACTCTAATATTCAGGAAACCCTGTTGAGTTCAAGATCTTGAAAAATATGAATACTAGAGAGAAACTGGAAGAAGGGTACTCTACGCAGAGGCCACCAATGTTCAATGGTAAGTTTTACACTTACTGGAAGAACAGAATGGAGATCTTTATCAAAGCCGACAATTACCAGGTATGGAGAGTCATAGAGGTAGGTGATTTTGAAGTCACTACCACTAATGACAAAATGAGGTAATTCCTAAATCTATATCTGATTTTGATAAAGCTGATTTCGAAAAGATGGAAATTAATGCTCTTGCTATAAAATTGCTTCATTGTGGTCTTGGGCCTCATGAACACAATCGTGTCATGGGATGTAAAACCGCAAAACAAATTTGGGATCTTCTTGAAGTCACTCATGAAGGTACGAGTGAAGTTAAGAGATCAAAAATAGATCTTTTGATGAACCAATATGAACTTTTTCAAATGAAATCAAAAGAGTCTATCCAAGACATGTTTACACGCTTTACTAATATAATTAATGAGCTAACATCTCTTGGTAAAGTGATTACATCTGAGGAACAGGTACGAAAGGTCCTAAGGAGCCTTCCTAGGGATCGTTGGATGGCTAAGGTAACTGCCTTACAGGAAACTAAGGACTTTACTAAGTTCAATTTGGAACAACTTGCTGGTTCCCTCATGACTCATGAGTTGCAATTGGACAATGAGAATGGAGACATGTCCAAGCAAAAGTCGATTGCCTTAAAAGCTGATGAAAGTGAAGGCTCAGAAACAGATGAAGAAGAATCTGCTCTCATGGTCCGAAAATTCAAAAGAATGTTTAGGAACATGAAGAAAGGTGATTACAAAGGTAAGAATAAGAAATATTCTAACAAACTTGTTTGTCATAAGTGTGGCAGTTCTGAGCACTTCATCAAGGATTGTCCCCAATGGGAACAAGAAAAAGGCAAAGGAAGGGAACAGAGCAGAGATAGGAACAAAGAATACAAAAACTCCTATACTCGATCTGACATGAAGAAAGCTATGGTTGCTGCATGGGGAGACTCTGACTCTGAGGAAGAAGATGATCCTCAACCAAATGAGGAGACTGCAAACTTCTGTCTTATGGCTCTTGACAATTCCGAATCTGATGAAGAGATTGAATCTCTTGAGGCAAGTCTAGACACCATCAAAACTCGTCTTAATTCTTTAAGTAAAGAAAAATTATTTGAGTTTATTGTTGACGCTGTAAATGATTGCAAAGATGAACCATTAAACTAAAACAATGTCAACATGCTTTAAGTGTAGCAAAGGAACATACCTCTTGGCTTAAAAGTGTTCGATTGATATTGAGAAAAGATTTTTCGAATTGTTTGACAAAAATCTTAAATTAAAAGAGGATTTCGAAAATCTTAAAAATGAGAACTACTTGTTAAGTCTTGAGTTATCACAACTAAAAGAGTTTGTTCCTGAAGTAAGTTCATTTGACATTAAGTCAGTTCCCTTGCAAAGTTTCAAATCTGAAATAAACGAATTGAAAAATCATGTTTCATTTTTGGAAATTGAAAATAAGGAACTTGTAGGGGAACTGCACCAAATGAGAAATGAAAAGAAAATGCTACCTATTCCAAACTGGATTAAGAACCCTCAAACAAAACGAACTGAAGGTCTTGGTTTTAATCCAAAAAGAAATTTGAAAAACCTAAAAAGAGAGTTGATTTACCAAGTGATAAAGTTTGTATGTTTTGTGGGAACACTGGTCATTTTAGGAACTCTTGTCCTAAAAGACTTGGTCGCATCAATGAGAACTTGGAAACAAGTAAAGTAATTTGGAAAAAGAAATCTATTGTTCCTGAAGGAAAGGAACCCAAGAAAGATTGGGTTCCTAACTCTAACAATTAGTTTTCTTGCAGGTTGGAGTGAGGGGGAACAACACATGGTACCTAGACAGTGGTTGTTCTAAGCATATGACTGGAGATAAATCAAGATTTCTCTCACTCTCAGCCTACAATGGTGGAAGTGTGACTTTTGGTGACAACAAGAAAGGTAACATAGTTGCCATGGGCAAAGTTGGTAAGTCATCGTCACATTCCATAGAAAATGTGTTTCTAGCATAACTTGTTAAGTATTTCCCAATTCTGTGATAGAGGGAACTGTGTGAAGTTTAATAGTGAAAAATGTTTGATAGTCAACAATAGCACAAAGGATATCATTTTGGAAGGAACAAGGAAAGGGAACACATATGTTGTGGATCTCAACCTTGTTCCCAAAAACAAATTCACATGCCTTAGTGTTATTGATGATGATTCATTCTTATGGCACAAGCGTCTAGGTCATGCTAGCTTTTCCTTGCTTGACAAACTGCGTTCTAAAGAACTAGTTTTAGGTTTACCCTCTACTAAGTTTCATTTAGATCATGTGTGGATGCATGCGCAAAAGGAAGCATGTTAGGTCCTCTTTCAAGTCCAAGAATGTGGTAGTACCACAAGACCTTTAGAGTTAATACATATGGATTTATGTGGACCTATGAGGATACAAAGTAGAGTGGAAAGAAATATGTGTTAGTAATTGTAGATGACTTCTCTAGATTTACTTGGGTTATTTTTCTTTCTAGCAAGGACGAGACTTATGATGAGTTCCTTGTCTTTGCAAAGAAAGTACAAAATTTGAGTGGTCATAAGTTACTTCACCTTAGATCCGACCATGGTAAAGAGTTTGAAAATTTAAGTTCGATGACTTTAGCAGAGACAATGGATTAGATCACAATTTCTCAGCCCCTAGAACACCTCAACAAAATGGTGTGTTGAAAGGAAGAATAGAACACTAGAAGAGATGGCTAGGACTATGTTGATAGCTAGTGGTCTTCCTAAAAACTTTTGGGCAGAAGCTGTGAATACTGCTTGTCACATTATAAATCGAGCCATGGTAAGACCTTTATTAAATAAAACGCCCTATGAGCTGTATTTTGGTAAAAAGCCCAATATTACATATTTCAGAACATTTGGATGTAAATGTTTTGTTCATAATAATGGGAAACAAAATATTGGAAAATTTGATGCGGGTGAAGAAGCTGTATTCTTAGGATATTCTTCTAGTAGCAAGGCTTATAGAGTGTATAATAAAAGGTCTATGTGTGTAGAAGAAAGTGTGCATGTTATTTTTGATGAAACAGATAAATTTGATGCAAGCACACAGGTTGAAGATGACTTCGAAATAGGATTGACAAAAAACCTAAGTCTTATTGATGAGACTTTGGAAGACGAAGTCATGGGAACAAAGCCAAGGGAACAACATCCTGTTCCTGTTCCCAATGAGGAAGAAGAGGAACTAAGTGATGATGCACTAGTGAATGAATCCACTATTGTTGAACCTGGTTCCCAAGTACAGGGAAATGAAGATGATCAAGGAAACCAAGTTTCCATCCAGGATTTCCAACCAAAGCCTTGGAAAACTCATCGTTCCCATCCTGTGGAACTAATAATCAGTGACATAAATAAGGGAACTCAAACGAGATCTCAATTGAAAAACTTTTGTGCTTTTCATGCTTTTCTTTCTATGTTGGAACCTAGGAATCATGAAGAAGCTCTCACTGATGCTGATTGGATCGTAGCAATGCAGGATGAACTTCATCAATTTGAAAGAAACAAAGTTTGGCACCTTGAACCTAACCTAAACATAACAAGGTTATTGGTTTAAAGTGGGTGTTTCGAAACAAATTAGATGAGTTCGGAACTATCATAAGAAACAAGGCCAGGTTAGTTGTGAAAGGATACAATCAACAGGAAGGCATTGATTATGAAGAAACTTTTGCTCCAGTTGCAAGATTGGAAGCAATTAGAATCTTCATAGCTTTTGCTGCCTTCATGGGTTTCAAATTGTATCAAATGGATGTAAAATGTGCTTTTCTAAATGGTTATCTTAATGAGGAGGTATTTGTAGAACAACCTCCAGGTTTTGAAAATAAAGAATTTCCTAATCATGTCTTTAAGCTTGACAAAGCTCTTTATGGGTTAAAGCAAGCTCCAAGAGCATGGTATGAAAGACTTTCTAAGTTCCTTCTTGAAAATGAGTTTAAAAGAGGAAAATTGGATCGAACCTTGTTTTTAAAATCAAAAGGAAAACATTTATTAGTTGTTCAAATATATGTTGATGATATTATATTTGGTGCACTAATGAATCTTTGTGCAAGGACTTTGCTAATCTCATGAGTAAAGAATTTGAAATGAGTATGATGGGTGAGCTCAACTTCTTCTTGGGGTTGCAAATCAAGCAAACAGAAGAAGGAATCTACATCCATCAACAAAAGTACATAAAGGAACTATTGAAAAAGTATGGTTTGGAAGCATCCAAAGTTAATCATACACCTATGGGAATCTCAACCAGATTGGATGAAGATTCTATAGGAAAAGTGTGGATCAAACCAAATATCGAGGTATGATTGGCTCATTACTATATCTAACTGCAAGTCGTCCTGATATTGCTTTCAGTGTAGGTTATGTGCAAGGTTTCAAGCCAATCCAAAGGAATCTCATCTCACAGCTGTGAAGAGAATCCTAAGATACCTCAAGGGAACAGATGATTTAAGCCTATTCTATTCGAGGAGTGATACCTTTGAATTGAAAGGATTTGCGGATGCTGACTATGCAGGAGATCTGGTCAATAGAAAGAGTACATCAGGTATGGTTCAGTTCCTTAGTCATAGTTTAGTTTCTTGGAGCACCAAGAAGCAAAACACAGTTGCTTTATCTACAGCAGAGGCTGAATATGTTGCAGCAGCAGCATGTTGTTCCCAAATGCTATGGATAAAACAACAACTACGTGACTATGGAATCTACTTTGAATGTGTTCCCATCTATTGTGATAATACTAGTGCTATTAGTATTTCTAAAGATCCCGTACATCATTCAAGAGTCAAACACATCCATATTAGGCATCACTTTCTGAAAGATAATGTTGAGAAGGGTCTTATTAAAATGGAATTCTGTGAGACTGAACGTCAAATTGCAGACATCTTGACAAACCCTTAAATAGAGATAGGTTTGAGAAATTGAGACTTGAACTTGGCTTAATCAAATTGAAATGATTGCTACAATATTCCCCTTTGTGTTAATTCTTTGGCATTATGTCTGGATGTGCATTTTGATGTTTTTATTTGCTTAAATACATCACAATCTTATATGATTATTTCATATGTATAAGTAAAAATGTCTGAAAACTGCTCACCAATGTCCAATAATATTCCCCTTATTGTTCATAGGACAATTCTATGCCTTAAGTGATGACAAAGGATTAAAAGAATTAATGGAGTTCCAAAGTAGCAAAATTTCATTGTTTCCATTCATTGTTCCCAAACGCTGTTCCAAATCCAGCGTATTAGAGTTAGATTTTTTTTTTCAAAATTCGAAAAACCAAAAAATTTTGTTCAGATTTTATTTCCTAAAAATCTGATTTTTCCTTATATCTCTCAAGTTAGTTGAAGATATTTTTTTATAGAAGATTTTTTCTTTTCATAAAACGTGTAAATACACGGTTTTATATTATTCTTTCCTTAAGACAAAACAAATTTTTTTCCTTCCTTCTCATAAAACCGAAAATATCTCCACAAAACATGACTACCAAAAACACTTCTCACTCTCTCTCCTCCCACAAAGCCGAAAAACCCTCTCCTTCATCCTCTAAAATTGAATCACCAACACCCATGGATATTTCTCCCAATTCTTCATCAAGAATTCTAAGGAAAAGGAAGAAACAAGAAGAATCGGTTGAAATGGAGGTTGAAGAAGCTCATGCAACTAGTGAGGGGGAATCAGATGTTCCCGAGAGAGGAACAACTCGGTTGTTCGAAAAAATTCCACGGCAACTAGGTATGTGCATGGACTTTTTATTGATGTTTCTTGGTGCAAAAGAGTAAACTTTCGTCAATTACTTAATATGATTAAGTTTCAAGGTTGGGAAAATCTTTTTGTGAAATGTTATGGAAATAGTTTGATTCCTAAATTGATGGACGAATTTTGTGAAAACTTTTCCATGGATGAAGAAGGAAATTGTTCCACCTTGGTGAAAGGAACTCAAATTGATTTTAATGCAAAAACATTGGGTAAACTGCTTGGTGTTCCCGTGAGAGGAACAGATGTTTATTTCAAAAACAACGTGGTTCATATCCATTTTCGGACATTTCTTTTGATCAATTGATTGTTAAGTATGGTGGTCAAAAGGGAAAAACATTTCTTGATCATAATCTTCTTTCCCCTTATCACAAAATTTTGTTTCACATCCTCAAGAAAGCTTTATTGCCTCGTCTTTCCAAACGTGCTCAAGTTAGCATGTTGGATTTAATTTACATTCATTGTTTAGCTCTCAAAAACACATAAACTTTCCTCTTTAATGATTCAACATTTGAGTCATTGCATTGAAAATGGATTTGTTGTTGGTATGGAGCTTAGTAACCGAAATTCTACTTAAGTTTAAAGTGAAAATTTCGGGAACTCAGTCCATTGGATGTATCCACGGGAAATATGTTGAATGTGCGTGCCTTGAATAACTTAATGTTTGTGTTGTGAATGGAGAAGTTATTAAGGGATGTGCTAATCTTGATGATGATGAGGATGATGATGTGGATGATGAAGTGGAAGAAGAAGAAGAAGAAGAAAAAGAAGTTGAAGAGGCCGAAAAAGAAAGAAAAGAAAAATCAAAAAGAAAAGAGAATTGAAAAAGAAAAAGAAGAAACTAAGAACAAAGGGAAGAAGGTGGTTGATGAGGTGGTGAAACCGGTTTGAAAAGCACTAGAGCTAGTCAAAGGGTTCAAAATATGAAAGTGCTTAATTTTCCTATCTTGATGCCGAAGAAAGTTGTGAGGAAGATGAAGTAAAGGTGATTGATAGGGAAGATTATGAATCTAACCTACCTCCTTCTAGGGAACCGACTCCTGTTCCCATGGAAACCAATCCTCCTTTTCCTCCATCTCCACAAAATCTGCCTCACCCTCTACCCTAGCACCACAAGATGATCCTATCCCTCCCTCTACCTCAAAACCCTCCTGTTCTGTTCCAAAGCTATGAAAACAGGTGGTGTTCCCATTCTAGAGGAACAACATGTTGTTCCCAAACCTAAGGAACAAACCGCAAACCCCATCCTTCTACAGCTCCCTCGTCTTCTCAAAATCCTACCATTGGTTCTACATATACTCTAGCTCATGCTAGAAGGTTGGATTCTTTGTTTTCCTTGGTTATGGGTCATTCGGAAGCAATGATGGAGTTTGCTACGGAAGCTAAGGATTTAAATGGGTTGGTAAAAGGGTTATGAGCAAAGTTGACAAAGCCTTGGATGGACAACAAAGATTATGGCTCGGCTTGGTGAACTTTCTTCCTCCATTCAAGCTATGAACTCAGATTGTTGAAGTTGGAAGACATTGTGCTCAAGGGAAATGATACATTGGCCGAAAATCATCAAGAAGTGATGGCAAAGCTTCATGATGTGGTGGAAGAAGTAGAACAACCTCCCTCTCCTAAATCATAAACTTTTCTCTTTAGTTTGTTTTTTTTGTGTGGGAACATGAACTTTGTTTAATATTTGTCTTTTCTATCCTTCTCCTTTAATCATGCTACAATGGAACTTATTGGTTTGCTTAATTCTAAGTTTGATCTTTTTGCATGTGTGCGTCTAAATGAATGGCTAATATTCTTGGATTGCGGTTTTTGAGAGTTGAATGCTTTATTTGCTTATACTAACCAACTTATTCTTACAAGTTTGGTGGTGTGATGTGTTTAGTGAATAATATTCATCTTTTTGAAATCGTGGACTATGTTTTTGAAGATGCCAAAGGGGGAAAGATAAGGCAAATCAGAGTAAATTTTCAAAATAAAATAACGAGTCTATAATACTTAATTTAACTTGGTTACATACTTTGTTAAAATTATTTTTATATGACTTATATGTATTATTTTTAGTGTATGCCTTTTGTTGCCATCTTCAAAAAGGGGGAAATTGTTGATCCTTGAGTTTTGAAGATGACCTAACCACAAAAGACATAGTATATTTTATTTATGTTGATTGCAAGGTAATTCATGCTCGAGCTAAGAGAATACTTGATTGAAGATTAAAGCGGAGAATTAATCAAGATCGAAGTAAAGATGTTCGAGAAATGAAGAATCAAGCATGGAATGAAGATTAGAATACATTAGGGTATTTATTAATCTTCTTGTTAAGGTTGAGTAATAGCTTTATTAAATTCGTGGTGAATTCTCAAAGGAACTTGAATCTGTTCCCATGAAAGGAACAGACCTGGCACTATAGGAACAAGGCTTAGGAACAAGACTTAATAATTAGGGAACAAGACTTAAAACTAATTTAGGAACTTCTAAGTGACTAATATTGTGCGCCTAAGATTATTGAGTGCCCAATATAGTTGTTAGAGTTTTTAGGGATATTTTGACTAAGATCCATTATTTTAGGAAGTTAGTTTAAGTTTGTTAGGAAAAGATTTTAAAAAGATTTTCTGATTTTAAAATAACTGTTTTTCTAATATTATCTTTTTAAAATATATTTTATCTTTTATATTTTATTTAAAAGATTTAGTTTTCGAAAAATTTATTATTTCCGGTTTTCAAAATGTTTCGGATTTTTAATTTATAAAAACTGTTTTCCGGTTTTATAAAAGATTTTGAAAAAGATATTTTTCCTAAAAACTAGCTAAAGTATTTTATTTATTCATTTCCTAAAATCTAGATTACACGCCTAAGGTTTACTGCTACATGTTTATGTAGTTAGTGGATTTAGTGGCTTAAGTTAATTATCCTCCAAATATTTAATTAAATTAAATAAGATTAATTATTCTCCAAGTTTGCAAAACCACGTAATATGTTACTGCTTCTATGAAGTGAAGTAGTGGATTAGTGGATACTTTACATGACATGGAATAATTAATTTAATTTAATTAATTAATTAAACATCATGGAGAACATGTGATAATGGTCTAAGTTAGTGGAAATCATGTCTTGTCTTAATAGTCTATAAATAGGCGCCTAATTCATTTGAGTAAAATTTGTCTGACTTAGTTAATTTGTCTTAAGTTATCTAAAGTGTCAGTGCCTTTCCTTAAGAGAATTCATACTTACGTTAATCGAGTTTTTATTACTCTTCCATTGTTTTACAAAATGTACTTTTGAGAAAAAGGGTTTGAGTGAACTCTTGTAAGTGTGAGAAAGCTTTGAGTGAAGCAAGAGAAAGAGAAAGAGAAAGAGAAAGAGAAAGGAACTTCGAGTGAAGTTTGAGAGAAAACGTCAGTTGTTGGGAACTTGAGTTGAGTGACTTAAGTTGAGAATCGAGAGAAAAGTAATAGGTTGTAATCAGAGTTGTTTTGGCCTATTATAGTGGAAAGTTGTTTAAAATCCCTTGTGGTCGAGGTTGTTTCTTCCTACTAGGCCTAGGAAGTTTTTCCTCGTAAAATCTCTCGTGTTCCCATTGTTTGTTCCCAAGTTTACTTTTAATTCCGTAAAAAGTAGTGCTTATTCTCTCACTATAATTCAGCCCCCCCCCCCTCTTATAGTGCTCATATTATACAACACATAAAGAGATTAATTTGTAATTGATGTTTCTTCTCCTTCTATTCTCCAAAAAAGACCATTAATGACTTTCCCATCTCTTCCTATTCACCACAAAATAGTTTTTATAACTTAATTTAGCACAAGATCCCTAATTTTATGAGACGACCCTGTCATCATGATATCGTACTTTAGTACTATCCTACCTGATACGAATTCTATCTTGTTGGATATTCGATTATGCTTTCACATTTTCTCGTGCTTCTGGCATAGAAGCAAATCTGGATAAGAGTATGATGTATTTTGTTGGGGGTGTCTTGGGATTTGGCTAGTGCTTCGAAACAATTGATTGACATTCCTATTGGCTCCTTTCCACTCA